>NC_134354.1:485268444-485388444 GCF_048569485.1 Anomaloglossus baeobatrachus | reverse complement strand
TTTTTCTCCGGCAGCAAGGGTGTCACACGGCCCGCACCCGTACCACACGGGTGTCGTGTGGATGCGGTCCCGTGTGACACGCGCCGGAGAAATCACACGTGTCAGAGAAAAAAAACAAACATTTACTCACCTTCTCCTGCCCTCCTGTCTCTGCCGCTGCTGCCTCTTGCTGCCGACCGCCGCTCATTAATCTCATAGAATATTCACTTCACTGCCTGGCAGCAGCAGCAGCGGGGAGACGGGAGGGCTGGAGACCGGGGATCAGCACCACGGACAGCAGGAAGGACCAGGTGAGTGTGTTAATTACCGGTTCTACGAGTGCTATCACGGATAGCACACGTAGAACACACGTGTCCCGCACGTACCAGAGACACGTACTTACCTGCACGCAACACGCAGGGGAAATACGTGTCTCTCGGCACGTGCGTGATTTTCACGTGAATGTGGCAGAGGCCTAATGTTGTATACCAGTGTAGTTTTACACGACTTGTTTGTCATTAGCAGTTGTAATCTAAACATCATTATAGGACATCATTATAGTATATTATAGTACATTACTGTCCATTATTATAGTACGTATAGTACACATCAGCAGTCATTGGATTAATGGCTTTAGCGTTTCAGTTGCTCTTGCTGCCATTAGCTAGTAGATGATAGCTGTAGTCAGCCAGTTCCTACTTATAACAACATGTCCACAAGATAAAAATATCTGCATCCTATTCTAGGTGGTCTGTTCTTTGCTAAACCCATGCGATCAAGGGGATATGTTACCATGCTGGACCCTTTCCAACAGATTTATGGCAAGCGAATGGGTGGATTACTCTTTGTACCAGCATTAATGGGAGAGATGTTCTGGGCTGCTGCAATACTTTCTGCTTTAGGTAAGGCTCTTGTATCTTATGTTAAATGATATTGAATGTATCTAACAGACGCAACGTGGCATTTATATTTTTTAGACATCTAAAATATTATTACATTTACAAATAAATTAGGATACTTGCGTTATATTGAAATGTAAGGTAATCTTCAATAAATAAAAAGAATGTTCAAGAAAACTGAGCAAAAATTGAAAATTATTTTGGGGAAGGTGGCCATGGCAACCTCGCGCATATCAATTTGTATTTTTGGAGTGTGATCAGGATTGATCTCTACAAAACGTTGTAGTTTCTGTTTGGTTCTCAGATTGTCGCAGAATTTGGTCCCTCCTTCTTACTGAATATGTCAACTACAAAACAGAGTTTGCAGCCAGAATAACCAAATCAGTTCCGTTTTTCAAAAAATTAATTTTTCGTTTGATGAGAATTCATCCAACAAGACCATTGGCTTTCATTATTCAGTAGGGTTTAGATGGTAAATTTAAAGGGAATTTGTCAGCAGATTTTTGCTACCTGATCTGAGAGCAACATATTATAGGCAAACAGATCCTGAATCCAATGATGTATCACTTAGATTACTGGGTGCAATCATTCTGACATAATCTTAATTTTTAGCTTTAGTCATGTAGCTGAGCCCAAGGAGCTGTCCCCATCCACAGGAGGCTCTCCATAGAGATTGTACATTGAATGTGAAGTGTCAATCACAAGAAGGGGCATGTCGGACCATCATTCACGTGACAGCTACAGCTACTAATGATAATCACCAAGTGATAAAGCTTTTATTTTAAGTAAACAATAGCATGGAGCCTGATAAGAGAGGTATAGTTGATTTTTGTTTTTTAACCCCTACAGCATACTGGCTTCAGCTTACATAGCAAAAACCTGCTCACAGATTCCTTTAAGAAGAAAACTTTTAGTTTAAAAGTACAAAAAGTATAGTAAGACTGTTATATCTGCTGCAGATCAGAATGCTGAGCTCTGTAAAACCCTGCCTACACCACTGATTGGCAGTTTTCTGTATACAATGTGTATAGGCAGAATCAATGGTGCGGAAGTGGTTACATAGAGCTCATGAATATAAAGGACTACATAGCAGTGGATTTACTAGTCCTCTAGTGATAATATCCTGCTGATATAACAGTGATTTTATCAAAGCTACAGCACGCAATCCAGTTAGTGACACTTTTGTGGCATTAGGGTGTCTGTCTCTACATCATGCTGCTCTCAGTAAAATATGTAAAAATACTTTATCAGTGTAGACCATGCAAGTGTAAAGGAAAGAAAATAACATTTTCCCACTTAGAGAAAAATTAACACCTTTGTCTAACTAGTATAATATTAAGATTTTCTTAAACAAATATAACATGGAAGAAGGTGTAGTATGAACTTAGGGAAATGGAGGGGATGAGAGACATTTAATAATGGTCTCATAATCAGATTTGCACCTATTCTTTAATCTGTGAAGCAAATCTTTACCACTCATGAAGGAAAGTAAAACATGACATGCAACTAAGGGTGGGAAAAAATAAAGTGTCTCATGATATTTAACCAATTTGCTATCGCTTGCCCAGTTCTTACAGTTCTTCAATACAGTGGAACCTTGCTTAACGAGAACAATCCGTTCTGGGACTGTGCTTGTTAATCAAGGTTCAGCAGAGCAAGGTTTCCCATAGGAAATCATTGCAATGCTGACGATTAGAGTTGAGTGCGGTTCGCGGTTCGGGGTTCTCCAGTTCGCGGCTCGAGTGATTTTGGGGGCTGTTCTAGATCGAACTAGAACTCGAGCTTTTTGCTAAAGCTCGATAGTTCTAGATACGTTCGAGAACGGTTCTAGCAGCAAAAAGACCAGCTAATTCCTAGCTGGCTTTCCGCTGTAATAGTGTAAGTCACTCTGTGACTCACACTATTATGAAATTTCAGTGTATAGTGTGCGGGAACAGCGCATTCAGATCACTGCTGTATGGATAATGGCGATCGCCATTTTTTTTTTTTTTTTCCTCGTCTTCCTTCCCTAAGCGCACGCGTGTAGTGGGGCGGGCCAGCATGTCAGCCAATCCCAGACACACACACAACTAAGTGGACTGTTAGCCAGAGAAGCAACGGCATGTGTGATAGGATGTCCATGTCACATGTCCCTGCATTATAAAACCGGACATTTTACTCCAGCACGCCATTATCTGCCTTCTGCGTCCTTGGTGTCAGTCATCACTGGCGCAGCTCCTATCGCCGATACTGCTGTGTACGCTCCATACACAGCGCTGTACAGCATAGGGATAGCACTTTCTATCAGTCCTTTTAAGGGCTCATACCGGCAGGGATCAGAGCCATAGGTGACAGGTCCGGGAAAACAGAGTTTAA
Organism: Anomaloglossus baeobatrachus; assembly: GCF_048569485.1. Taxonomy (NCBI): domain Eukaryota; kingdom Metazoa; phylum Chordata; class Amphibia; order Anura; family Aromobatidae; genus Anomaloglossus; species Anomaloglossus baeobatrachus. The sequence continues at coordinate 485,385,211 of NC_134354.1, read as the reverse complement.
CAGCTACACAAGATGATAGCGTCTGTGTAGCTAAGGTTAGGGATTTCCTCGCTGCATTTCCCCATTAGGAGGGATAGAAAGGCAGGCTTCCTTTCCTCTACCCAGAGACCCACAACCCTGCCACTGTACCCTCCTGCCCTTTGCACACTCAAACTCATTGTTACTAAGCCATTATACTAGCAAACACTGAGTGAACTTAGTGGCATCCTAAACGTGGCTATTGGACTTCTGTATTGTCCCACTAGTGCAAAGATATTTGCAGCACGTCTGCCTGCATTGCACACTCAAACTCATTGTTACTAAGCTATTATACTAGCAAACACTGAGTGAACTTCGTGGCATCCTAAACGTGGCTATTGGACTTCTGTATTGTCCCACTAGTGCAAATATATTTGCAGCACGTCTGCCTGCACTGCACACTCAAACTCATTGTAACTAAGCCATTATACTAGCAAACACTGAGTGAACTTAGTGGCATCCTAAACATGGCTATTGGACTTCTGTATAGCTCCAGTAGTGCATAGATATTTGCAGCACGTCTGCCTGCATTGCACACTCAAACTCATTGTTACTAAGCCATTATACTTGCAATTTATGCTGCCAGTTTAAGTGCCGTAGTTGCATTGTCAGGGATAATTATTGTTGTTTATTCTGCTGTTAATAAAGCTAGACCACCGCTGCAATCTACACCACCTCTCAATTTTTACTACCACATTTTAAGTGCACAATCTTGTCGCAATCAACATGAGTGGCAAAATGACAGATGCTGGTGGAAAGGGGAAGAGGCGTGTTGTAAAAGGAAAAAAAGGGTTTGTCCGTTGGGAAGGTGGCAAAGCTCCATTAACATCTGCTGAAGATAGACCATCTACCAGCAAAAGTAAGATGTCTACTACTTACCGTGGACAATCCGATGTGCTCCCTTTTTTACGGACACGAACAACAGGAACAAAGGTAGATGATGGCCAAAAAAGGAAAATGCTTGAATGGATCTCAAGTGGTCCAACAAGTGCCCTCTCCGCCACCTCAACTACCGCATCCAAAAAACACCAGTCCTCTGAGTTGTCATCCCAATCAAACTTGCTTTCTCCCAGCTCTGAAGTCTCCATCAGCCCTGCACAGTATGGTGGAACTGAGATGGCTGAGTCTGCAGAGCTGTTCAGTCACACTATAGCCTGGGAATCAGAGGTCTGCTCCCAAGCTACAGTGAGTACAGACCAGGAAATGGTCTGCAGTGATGCCCAGAACCTTTGTGACTCTGATTCAGGCCGTGAGGACCAAGTTTCTGAGCATAATGTTGACCCTTTGTCACAAACTGTAACACCTGTGGTTATAGACAATGAGGAACATACTGATGACGATGATACGCAGATACCAGATTGGGATGACAACTTAAATATTCGGTCAGGGCAAGAAGAGGCTCGGTCTGAGGGTGAGGGGAGTGCAAACACAACAATTGATGATGAAGTTCTAGATCCCACCTACTGTCAACCCACAGACAGGCACTCGAGGAGGTCAACAGAGGCGGTGGAGGAGGATGCAACCGACGACGAAGTTACCTTGCGCCTTCCTGGACAGAGTCGGAGCACTGGTAGCACGTCTACAACTGCATCATCAGCCACCACTCTGCCTCTGAGCACTAGTCGGGGGGGCTCAGCAGGTCGCATGCCCTCTAAGCCTTGCCTTCCCTGGTCCTTTTTTGACATAGAAAAAGATCGCCCAAATTATGTGATCTGTAAAATTTGTCATGATTCTGTTAGTAGAGGTCAAAACCTCAGCAGTTTGACAACTTCTTCCATGAATCGTCACATGAATAAATATCATATGTCCCAGTGGGAAGCTCACCGTGCTGCAATGCGGCCTAGCGTAGCGAACCATCCACGGCCTGCCCCTTCCAGTGCATCCACGCGCTCTTCATCTTCTAGGACTGTGGGGACAGCTGTCACACCTGGTTTTCCACGCACAACTTCCACCACTGAACCGCAACAGGCAGTTTGCTTGATAGGTCGTCAGTTGGTTTGGAAGGGGAAACAAGTGCGTGTGTACAGCTCTCTCAGACATCGATAGCACCAACGTTGGATGAAGGCAACATCATGTCGCCGCCTGCACTTTCCTCACAAACCTGCATTTTTCCAGGGACACCCTACTCAACACCGTCTACACACAGCAGCCAGATCTCTGTCCCTCAGATGTGGACAAATAAAAGGCCATTTACTGCGACCCATGACAAAGCTAAGAGGTTGACTTTATCCCTCTGTAAGCTCTTGGCTACCGAAATGCTGCCTTTCCACCTGGTGGACACACAGGATTTTAGAGACCTTATGTCTGTCGCTGTGCCCCAGTACCAGATGCCCAGTCGCCACTACTTCTTTAAGAAAGGTGTGCCCGCGCTACACCAGCATGTCGCACACAACATCACCGCTTCCTTGAGAAACTCTGTGTGTGAACGGGTGCATTTCACCACCGATACTTGGACCAGTAAGCATGGACAGGGACGTTACATGTTGCTGACTGGGCACTGGGTAACTATGGTGATAGATGGTGAAGGGTCTGCTGCACAAGTCTTGCCGTCCCCACGACTTGTGTGTCAATCATCTGTCTGTCCAAGTTCCGCCACTGCTTCTGCCTCCTCCACCTCATCTGTGTCCTCCACCTCCGCCCCAAGCCTGCCTGGTCAGGCCACCAGCGTTCTCACTGCGCAGAAGGAATCACGCACCCCTCATTACTATGCTGGCAGCAGAGCGCAACGGCATCAGGCGGTCTTTAGCTTGACATGTCTTGGGAATAGGAGTCACACAGCTGAGGAGTTGTGGTCAGCTCTGCGGTCCGAGTTTAATAAATGGTTGTCTCCACTCAACCTGCAGCCTGGTAAGGCCGTGTGCGACAATGCTGCAAACCTGGGTGCGGCCCTTCGCCTGGGCAAGGTGACATACGTGCCTTGTATGGCTCACGTGTTGAACCTTGTTGTCCAGCAATTTTTAACACACTATCCCGGCCTAGATGGCTTTCTGACCAGGGCTCGAAAACTGTCTGCTCACTTTCGCCGTTCAACCGCCGCAGCTGAGCGACTTGCATCGCTCCAGAAGTCTTTCGGCCTGCCGGTTCATCGCCTGAAATGCGATGTGGCGACACGCTGGAATTCGACTCTCCACATGTTACAGCGACTGTGGCAGCACCGCCGAGCCCTGGTGCAATACGTCATGACGTATAGCCTGGGCCAACGAGATGCAGAGGTGGGGCAGATCACCCTGATGGAGTAGTCTCAGATCAAGGACCTATGCACCCTTCTGCACAATTTCGACATGGCGACGAATATGTTTAGCGCTGACAATGCCATTATCAGCATGACAATTCCAGTCATTTACATGCTGGAGCACACGCTAAACACTATTCGGAGTCAGGGGGTGGGACAACAGGAAGCGGAGGAACTACAGGAGGATTCATATGCGCAAGACACAACAACATCACCAAGGTCCAGACGTTCATCATCACCAACGCGGCAGGCATGGGACCATGGGGGACAGGGATCAACAAGGGCGCATAGTAGTAGGCGAAATGTTGAGGAAGATGCAGGAGAACATGAAAAAATGGAGGATGAACTGTCCATGGACATGGAAGACTCAGCGGATGAGGGAGACCTTGGTCAAATTTCAGTTGAAAGAGGTTGGGGGCAGATGTCAGAGGAAGAAAGAACGGTCAGCACCTCTATGCCACAAACACAGCGTGGACTTGGTCCGCATGGCTGCGCAAGACACATGAGTGCTTTCTTGCTGCACTACCTCCAACATGACCCTCGTATTGTCAAAATTAGAAGTGATGATGAGTACTGGCTTGCCACACTATTAGATCCCCGGTACAAGTCCAAATTTTGTGACATAATTCCAGCCATAGAATGGGACGCACGTATGCAGGAGTATCAGCAGAAGCTGTTACTCGATCTTAGCTCGGCTTTTCCACCAAACAACTGTGCAGGTGCAGGGAGTGAATCTCCCAGTTGTAACTTGACAAACATGGGACGGTCTCGTCATCTTCAACAGTCTACCCGTACCAGTAGCACCCTATCTGGTGCTACTGGTAACAGCAATTTTATGGAATCTTTTCATATATTTTTTTAGACCCTCCTTTGCAAGGCCAACAGAGACAACAAGTCTGACACATAGTCAACGGCTAGAGAGGATGATACAGGAGTATCTGCAAATGAACATCGATGCCATGACTTTGCAAATGGAGTCTTGCTCATTTTGGGCTTCAAATCTTGAAAAATGGCCAGAGCTCTCCACTTACGCCTTGGAGATTTTGTCGTGTCCAGCTGCCAGCGTTGTCTCTGAACGTGTCTTCAGTGCTGCTGGGTGTGTGCTGACAGATAAGCGCACGCGTCTGTCCAGTGACAATGTGGACAGACTAACGTTCATCAAAATGAACAAGTCATGGATCCACAAGGAATTTACTACCCCTGTGTCATCCTGGGGAGAGTAAATGCTTGTGGATTTGGAATGTGCTTGATGCAAATCAAAACATCCTGTTTGCAACTAGGGCACAAGTGCTGCCACTGATGGGGTGTCTGTGTGGCCCAATTTTTGGAAAAAAGGGAGACTCCGCTTGGAGTAACCCTTGCTTACATTGTTTTTAAAAATGATCCAAGATGCACAGCGCTGGGATCAGGAAAGACTTTGCTACCTACCCCGGGGTCATCCTGGGGACGGTTAACAATGGCGTATTTTTGAATGTGCTTGATGCAAATCTAGCTGTGAAGTGTACAACTAGGGCACAAGTGCTGCCACTGAATGGGTGGGTGTGTGTGGGGCACAATTTTTGGAAAAAATGGGAGACTCCAATTGGAGTAACCCTTGCTTGCTGTGTTTTTTAAAAGGAGCCAAGATGAACAAGTCATGGTTCAGCAAAGACTTTGCTACCTACCCCGGTGTCATCCTGGGGACGGTTAACAATGGCGTATTTTTGAATGTGCTTGATGAAAATCTAGCTGTGAAGTGTACAACTGGGGCACAACTGCTGCCACTGAAGGGGTGGGGGTGTGTGGGGCCCAATTTTTGGAAAAAAGGGAGACTCCGCTTGGAGTAACCCTTGCTTGATGTGTTTTTAAAAGAAGCCAAGATGAACAGAGCTGGGATCAGGAAAGACTTTGCTACCTACCCCGGTGTCATCCTGGGGACGGATAAGAATGGCGTATTTTTGAATGTGCTTGATGCAAATCTAGCTGTGAAGTGTACAACTAGGGCACAAGTGCTGCCACTGAATGGGTGGGTGTGTGTGGGGCACAATTTTTGGAAAAAAAGGGAGGCTCCAATTGGAGTAACCCTTGCTTGCTGTGTTTTTTAAAAGGAGCCAAGATGAACAAGTCATGGTTCAGCAAAGTCTTTGCTACCTACCCCGGTGTCATCCTGGGGACGGTAAACAATGGCGTATTTTTGAATGTGCTTGATGCAAATCTAGCTGTGAAGTGTACAACTGGGGCACAACTGCTGCCACTGAAGGGGTGGGTGTGTGTGGGGCCCAATTTTTGGAAAAAAGGGAGACTCCGCTTGGAGTAACCCTTGCTTACATTGTTTTTAAAAATGATCCAAGATGAACAGAGCTGGGATCAGGAAAGACTTTGCTACCTACCCCGGGGTCATCCTGGGGACGGTTAACAATGGCGTATTTTTGAATGTGCTTGATGCAAATCTAGCTGTGAAGTGTACAACTAGGGCACAAGTGCTGCCACTGAATGGGTGGATGTGTGTGGGGCACAATTTTTGGAAAAAAAGGGAGACTCCAATTGGAGTAACCCTTGCTTGCTGTGTTTTTTAAAAGGAGCCAAGATGAACAAGTCATGGTTCAGCAAAGACTTTGCTACCTACCCCGGTGTCATCCTGGGGACGGTTAACAATGGCGTATTTTTGAATGTGCTTGATGCAAATCTAGCTGTGAAGTGTACAACTGGGGCACAACTGCTGCCACTGAAGGGGTGGGTGTGTGTGGGGCCCAATTTTTGGGAAAAAAGGGAGACTCCGCTTGGAGTAACCCTTGCTTACATTGTTTTTAAAAATGATCCAAGATGAACAGAGCTGGGATCAGGAAAGACTTTGCTACCTAGCCCGGGGTCATCCTGGGGACGGTTAACAATGGCGTATTTTTGAATGTGCTTGATGCAAATCTAGCTGTGAAGTGTACAACTAGGGCACAAGTGTTGCCATTGAATGGGTGGGTGTGTGTGGGGCACAATTTTTGGAAAAAAGGGAGACAATGCTTGGAGTCACCTTGCGGTGTTTTACATGATTTTAGAAGGGCGTGCCATGCCTATATCTGTGTCTCGTCCTCTTTTTCCTCGTTACTCTCTTTTGTTTTCGCATGAGAATTAGTTCTTGTCACTTTCCCATGTGTTTGTGTTGTGTTGTGAGTTGTTTGTCACCTTTTGGACACCTTTGAGGGTGTTTTCTAGGTGTTTTTATGTGTTTGTGAATGCCTGCCATTGTTTCCTATGCAGTTCGAGTTCGGTTCGTCGAACGTTCGACGAACCGAACTCGAACGGGACCTCCGTTCGGCGAACCAAACTCGAGCCGAACCGCGACCGGTTCGCTCATCTCTACTGACGATCCGTTCCATAATGTGTTAAATGTCCCATCCTGGTCCCCTATTCTATCATTCCACACATGTACAAACGCACACAAACATGTACAAACTCACACAAACACATACAAATACACACAAGCACACATGCACACGCACATATTATATGCTCACCTTACCTTCCGTTACATTGCCGGTCTCCTGGGACTTGCTGTTCTGCGGTGCGGGCCGTGTATCAGGTGACCATAACAACGAGGACGGAACTTCCTGCCAGAGCGCTGACGTCAAAGACAGAGCCGCTTGCCTCTGATTGGCCAGCGCGCTGCCTTTGACAAGCGGTGACAGGAACCAGGAAGTTCCTGCTTCGTTGCTATGGATGCCGATGCCTGGAGCGGAGCGGAGTGGCGCGGCGTACTACAGGACCCAGGAGGCCGGCGATGAAACGGAAGGTACAGATATTATATGCTCACCTTACCTTCCATTCCACTGCCGGCCTCATGGTACTTGTAGTTCGCCGCGATGTACCTGGAAACTACAAGAACCATGAGGCCGGCGGTGGAATGGAAGGTAAGGTGAGCATAATACAGTACTGTATGTGTGTGTGTGTGTTTGTGCGTACATGTGTGTTTGTGTGGACAGTGCAAGTGCCGGGTCAGAGTGTGGTGGATGGACGAAACCGGAAGTGTGTGCGGTGAGAATTTCGTTCGTACAGCAAAGCTTTCTCGTAAAGTGGGTTACAAATTTACAGAAAGCTTTGCTTGTTTAGCGAAATTCTCGTTAAGAGAGTTACTCGTTAAGCGAGGTACCACTGTACAGAAATCCTTGCAATCAACACAAAATAAATCCACCTTTATAATATAAATAATGCAATCATTACAAAACTAGGCATATTAGCAAGGGGCTATTACGATATATTTGTTTAAATGAACAAACAATGGACCTTTGTAAATGTGGTGACCATCATTACAAAAACCCCATCACTCCGTATCATTACAGTCATAAAATAATGTTGATGCCAAATGGTCATTGCCATAGATATAGGAATAAGACCTTTAGTCATGTTGTATGGATCCCAAGTACAACTCTTATAAAATGTATAAAGGGCCACATCTACAACAAATTTATAATTGTAATTATTAACTTATAGAGTTAATTTATTAAAGATGCTGCATCATCTTACCAGAAAAACTTTTTTCCTTTTTTACTCAATCAATAAATTTGACCTCATATTTATTGGCTCTTTTAATTTTATCACACTCTCAGCCAACAGAAAGAAATGGAGCAATTAAAGTATCCATTTCCTTTTTACTAAAAGCCTCATTACATGCTACCGCATTTATTTAGATTATACTATTTGATGAGTTGTTTCAATGTGTAATGTTAAAAAGTATGAGTATGTAAAGTTGGGATTTAGAAAATGTGATGTATTAAAATATGGAGTCATACCCTAGATACATAGAGTCAAATTCTAGATACTTTGTCATACACTAGGTGCATGGAGTCATACCCTAGGTATGTAAAATCAAATCCTAGCTATAAGACACAATACCCTAGGTTCATGGAGTCATACATTAGGTATAATGAGTTAAATCCTAAGTGTATGGAGTCAAATTCTAGGTGTATGGAGTCAAATCCTAGGTGTATGGAGTCACATCCTACGTACATGGAGTCATATCCTAGGTACATAGATTCATACTCTAAGTACATGGAGTCATGCCCTAGGTATATGGAGTCTTTCACTGGGTGCATGAAGTCATACCCTAGGTATGTTGAGTCAAATCGTAGCTATAAGGCATCAAACCCTAGGTTCATAGTGTTATACATTAGGTATAATGAGTCAAATCCTAAGTATATGGAGGCAAATCCTAGGTATATAGAGTCACATCCTAGGTACATGGAGTCATATTCTAGGTACATAGAGTCTTACTCGAAGTACATGGAGTCATACTCTCGGTATATGGAGTCGTGCCGTAGGTATATGGCACATGGAAGGGTGTGAGATCATACCTTAGGTATGTGGAGTCAAATCCTAGCTGTAAGGAGTCAAACCCTAGGTACATGGAGTCATACATTAGGCACTGTATATGGAGTAAAATCCTAAGTATATGGAGTAAAATCCTTGGTATATGGAGTCACATCCTAAATTCATGGAGTCATACTCTAAGTACAATGAGTCATACCCTAGGAATATGGAGCCTTGCCCTAAGTATATGGAATCATACCATAAGTATATGGAGTCATACCCTAGCTACATGGTGTCAAATCCTAGGTACATGGAGTCATATACTAAGTACATGGAGTCATACTCTAGGTATGTGGAGTGAAATCCTAGGTATATTCAGTCAAACCTTAGGTATATGGAGTTGTACCCTAGGTACATGGAGTCATATCCTAGGTACATGGTGTCATATCCTAGGTAGACTGAGTTATATCCTAGTGTCCAAGAAAAAAGAGATTAGTATCCGCTCACCTGTAGCTGAGGGGGACCACCATAACCAGGACTTGTGCAAGAAGAAAAATAAGCTGGCAGTTTTGTCCATAGAAATACGAAATTTCAGCAACAAAGTCCAAGGGATCAGATTAAACTTATGAAAATTTATTAAGGCATATTAAAACGTCCAAACATGGTTCTAAGCGTGACCGAGAGGACGCGTTTCGAACAGGGTAGTTCTTAGTCTATCTCAGACAGACTAAGAACTACCCTGTTCGAAACGCGTCCTCTCGGTCACGCTTAGAACCATGTTTGGACTTTTTAATATGCCTTAATAAATTTTCATAAGTTTTATCTGATCCCTTGGACTTTGTTGCTGGAATTTCGCATTTCTATGGATGAGTTATATCCTAGGTATATGGAGTAATACACTAGGTACGTGGCGTCATATCCTAGGTACATGGTGTCATACCCTAGGTACATGGAGACATATCCTTGTTACATTTAGTCATACAATAGGTACATGGAGTCATATGCTAGGTATATGGAATCAAATCCTAGGTATATGGAGTCATACCCTAGGTACATGGACTCATACACAAGGTACATGGAGTCATACCCTAGGTATATAGAGTCAAATTCTAGGTATATGGAGTTAAACCCTTGGTATATGGAGTCATATCATAGGTACATGGAGTCATACCCTAGGTAAATGGAATCCTACCCTAAGTACATGAAGTCATACCCTAGGCGCATGGAGTAATACTCTACAGTAGGTATATGGAGTCATACTCTAGATACATAGAGTCATATCCTGGCTACATGGAATCTTACCCTAGGTACATGGAGTCATACACTAGGTACATGGAGCCATGAACAAAAGGATTGATCCAGCTGAGTGCTAACGGTGATTTATTTGTGCAAAAACAGACAGTGCACAGAAGACGTTAACGCGTTTCTGGCTTGACGCCCTTAATCATAACCCTTATGATTAAGGGCGTCAAGTCAGAAACACGTTAACGTCTTCTGTGCACTGTCTGTTTTTGCACAAATAAATCACCGTTAGCACTCAGCTGGATCAATACTTTTGTTCATTGCTGTGCGGCCAGTTCAGGGCCGGTATCCGAGACTGAGGCAAGGTGAGGTCAAGTGGCGGTGAGCTGGATTCTTTTCAAGTTTCTACATGGAGTCATACTTTTAGTACATGGAGTTATACCTTAGGTACATGGAGTCTTGCCCTAGGTACATGGAGTCATACCTTAGGTATTTGAAGTAATTCCTTAAGTATAATGCGCCACATTTTAGATACATGGAGTCATACTCCAGGTACATTGAGTTATATCCTAGGTGAAATCTGTATTCAGTGAAGACTTTCCCATTCCTGAGAGAGGAGATGGCAGTTGGTACTGAGGAGATTCTATGTAGATATAGAGGGAGTAGTGGGCGGTGCTCTGCCTCTAGCTCCTCTCCATGCCTTTGGTTTCTCCCTTTGCCTCTAGCTCCTCCCTCAATCTTTATAGAATCTAATCAGCACTAACCACCATCTCCTATCTGTAGTAGAAAAGTCCTCAGTGAATACAGATTTTAGCTCAGAATTGATAATGACCAATCAATTCTTGCAGAGAGTGAAGCAGATTTGTCTAATTAGGAATATTACAAAGTTGCTTATTTTCATGTGTACTATTGATTTATGAAATAAAAATTAATGTGACGGTTACACTTTAAGTTTAAATTAGCTCTTTTTGGGTAAAAGGCACCAAGCTGCAATACCAGTTAAAGTCTATAGATAAGGGTGGTTCTGTTTAGGGGGAAACCCACTCTTTTTTCTTATTTTTGACAAGCCATTTATTTTGAGTTCATTTAAATGTACAGCTTTTTGCTACCTTATCTCATTTACAGATGTTGACAACAGTATAACACTAGAAGTCCCAGAAATTTCGAGCTCCCCCCTGAAGTCCCGAAAGAGGGTCAAATGACCCTTAGGGGCACTTTGCACACTGCGACATCGCAGGTGCGATGTCGGTGGGGTCAAATTGAAAATGACGCACTTCCGGCATCGCATGCGACATCGCAGTGTGTAAAGGCTGGATGATACGATTAACGAGCGCAAAAGCGTCGTAATCGTATCATCGGTACAGCGTCGGCGTAATCCATAATTACGCTGACGCAATGGTCCGATGTTGTTCCTCGCTCCTGCGGCAGCACACATCGCTGTGTGTGAAGTCGCAGGAGCGAGGAACGTCTCCTACCGGCCTCACTGCGGCTTCCGTAGGATATGCGGAAGGAAGGAGGTGGGCAGGATGTTTACATCCTGCTCATCTCCGCCCCTCCGCTCTGATTGGCCGCCTGCCGTGTGACGTCGCAGTGACGCCGCACGACCCGCCCCCTTAACAAGGAGGCGGGTCGCCGGCCACAGGGACGTCGCACGGCAGGTGAGTGTGTGTGTGAAGCTGGCGTAGCGATAACTTTCGCTACGCCAGCTATCACCACATATCGCTGCTGCGACGGGGGCGGGCACTATCGCACTCGGCATCGCAGCATCGGCCTGCGATGTCGTAGTGTGCAAAGCCCGCCTTAGTCCAAACTGAATAGAACTAACTAGAAACTAAATCTAAATGGCTGAACTCAATGGAAAACAACAACCTCCTGTGGTGCGACAGTAATGACCTTAATTATAGAACAAAAGACGGTGATTATAGGATGTTAGCTAAAATCCTTCAGGTCATTCGACCCGTCTCTGGGTTCCAAAGGTACAAATGTTAAATGAACCCTCTCTGGGACATCTAGTGATAAGAGCATACATATGTATATGAGTCAACCATCAGGGTTTTCGATAGGGGGGTACTCTGGCGCCGGGACTACGGATACTTTACTCTCGATGGGGTTATCACAGGTGGTCGGTCCCGGCTTCATGCCCTGGGCGCTCATTCTGCGGCTGTGGAATGGGGTACAGGGATGATTTTGGGGAAATACGTGACGCCACCTGTGGTGTCTGGTAAGCGGGTTATACCAGTGCTGCCCGCGGCCGACCTTTGAGGCGATGGTGACGGCAGCTTAAGATCTCTCAGCTCCCCACAGGTGGAGCTATTTTACCTCAGGGCGGAGGGTCGCTGATCAGGAGGGAAGCGACCGAGCGGTGATGGCTGCCTTCTTCTCTGATGTCGCATGGTCCTGTCGAACGGCGGAGAGATGACACATCAAATTCACATCAGTTCAAACAAGTCCTTTTTACTAGCAGCTGGTTTGTTTTGCACAGTTCACAGCAGAAACAGTTCGGTTACCAGAAGGCCAATGGTCACAAGTTTCGGAGGAGATTTAATAACAGAGTCTCTCTCTGAGGTAACCTTTCCTTGTCTCTTTCTCGGTCCCTGCTCTGAGGGCTCTGTGACTCCCTCTTTAACCCACTCGATAGTCTAGTCACTGGTTTTCCCAGGAGTCTGATGCTGCACGATTTCTTTATCTATCCCGCAACAGCGTCGTGAACTCGGCTTGGGGTTAGTAGTCAGACTCTTGATGGGTGCCGGGACTCCTCTTATTTAAGATCCCAGGTTAACGGTCAATGGTTTGGGGATAAACCTGACAAACCTCCTCGGTTCTGTTATACCGGTGTCGACCTGAACTCTTCAGCCGGCTCTCGCCAGACCTAAAGCATCCCCTTTCCGTCTGGGTTACCCCTTTTCCTGTGTCTTTCTTTTCTTTTGGGGTACCCTCGCTCAGTTCGTCGGGCCTATGCTATTTCTAGCCCTTCTTTCAGTCATCAATTTACTCTCGTCTCTTCTTGTCACTCCTTACTGACTGACTGCTAACTAACTGTCACTCAGTCGTCCTGTCAATCACGTCGCATCTCACGCTCAGCTAGGCTCCACCCCCCTATGGACCTACTATATAAACAGTCCCAGGAATATGAAGGTAGGGGCTGCTGAGTCAATGTTACTCAATCTAATATAAGACTCTGCATTTCCTCTCTCTTTCACCTGTGACCAAAGGGCACTGCACCTTGATGTTAAGGTGCTGTATTCCCCTGTAGCGCCTAACCACAGGGGCGCCACATATACACATACAAATATAAGCATAAACACATGCATACATTCAAAGTAAATAATAAAAAATGAGGGCCCATTACTGTAACTATATCTGACATGTCAGTTTTTCAGCATGTTCTGTATGACATTATAGGCTGAGCGCGTGTAGATGAATTAATAGTCATTACATGGACACTTTCATGTGCTATGAATTAAGGATGTTCCCTTGAAATGAAAGATAGAAGTAGGTGAGAATCTTTACATCATGCTGGGGAGAGGGGAAATGGTTGTCTACATTACAAGTGGGGGTCTAAGGTCTGCCCTTTCATCTCCCAGGTAATGATGTGAAATAAATAATACAGACCAGATTTACATTTTAAATAAGCCACATTTTGTTTCTGGGAACTTGTAATAACTTGACACTTAGCGTGAGTCATCTTTGTAAGAATCCCAAATTGGTAGTGATTTACCTCTGTTGCTGCCACTTAGATTTGATTCGAGTGCATTTGTCATAGGTTGCCTGTTCTGTTTCTCCTGCTTCAGGCCAAGCTTTCTAGTTCTAATAAACATCATTTACTCTAATTTCCAACTGTGTTGTGATTAGATGAAACAGTAAGGTGCTTGTTTACATTCTGTTTGTGATGACAATTATCCCAGTAATATTGATGTAATTATTCTGTTTTTAATCTCTAATGGTTTAAAGTAAAAAATGTAACATGCTAAAAGGGCTAAAAAACAATACAAAAGACTAATCTTATAATCATTTTTGAGAATAGAAAAATAATAAAGAAAACCAGTAAAATTCTGAATATTATGAACTAATTGTCAAAGTGTAAAAAAAACCTAACAACCCACCAAGAAATATTTTATAAAGCAAATCCCAGGATTTTCACATACTTTTTTTAGTGAAACCCATAATGGGTTGTCTTAAAATTGGACAACCACTTAGTATCTGTAATGACCGGAGGTCCAATACAGATCTAGCGAGTCATCAGAGACGCAGGCAGAAAGTTAACCAAACTGAGTTTACTGACAGGGCTGGGGGAAGGGATGTATGATAAAGAATAGTGCACAGTCTCTTCCCCCAGACTACCACAGTCATACCATACAATGAGATATACTCATGGGTCGGTGTGTCAGATTCAGAATTCCCCAGATTAGGTTTTAAAGCAAAACCCAAACAAATTTATCTAATAGGCTGAATAACTAGCACAACAACAGGGGGGTATAAATTATGTGAGTGCAACTCCAGGGGGCTCTCTGAGGCATCACACCAACTTACAACTTATCTGTTTTTAACTACAACACAACACATAAGCAGAGACAAGACACTGTATATGTGCATAGCATATACTCTAGCAATTGGTATACCCGGGTATATCTGAACTTAAGGTACTGTTTGCTCTGACAATGTCCATCACAGGCCTATAGGGGGTCCGGTCTGCAGCTGTTCCCGGGGTCTTCAGTACCAACCAATGGAATCCAAAGTGCACAACAAATATGTGCTCTCTGTTCCACAGCGTTCAAAGGCCTTTGGCCATGCTACTCACAGTTCTGTCAGCACAGGGATGATAGTCGGATGATAGTCTTCTGTACGGGTGTCGACTTTTAAGGAATAAGTCCACCGTTCTCCTCAGCAGGGAAAAGCTTCTTCTCACTCTCCAGGTCCCAGGGTAACGTCTCGGTCAGCAGCTGACCTCCACCTATGTCAGCAAGGTTCTCCAGAATTGTCTGAGCTCCTCACAGCAGGCCCAAACAGTCATTTCTCCTGTTTCCTGCATTTTAGAAAGCTCATCATAGCCATCCTGCCCCCTCTCCACCAGGACCCCACCATTTTCAGGCCAAAAACCTTTGGGTCTTCATGCCTTCTCAGCAGCTGATGAGTCACAGAGAGAGAGAGAACTTGTTAGATTTTTCAACACAGCTCACAGCATTTTCCACACTGTCACATATCTACTATTGATTGGACAACTCCTTCTTAGAATTAAGGCACTCCTGCAGATTTACCAGTTCTCTGAATGCTGACCTCTGTAGAGCCCCGCCCACACAGTTTTTTGTGTACTCTGTGCATAGGCAAAAATCTGCCAATCAGTGGTGAGGGCGGGATTATACAAAGTTCATGAATATGGGGATCAACATTGTTGCAAGTTTAGTAGTCCACTATTGATAATTTCTTGCTGCAAAAGCAAGCACTTCATACTTACCAGTTTCCGCGTGGCTATACACTGCTTCCGGGGCAGCTCACTGTACTTCCGGGGCTTCTCATTATTTTCATGCATATGCACTGCTTCCCCCGTCCACTGGCAGTCCCCAAGTCTCTGATTAGTTGCAGGGAGACAGCACCCCCAGCTTGTGTGACAGCGTATCTGATTGTTTTCAATCACGCACACTGTCTGCTTCTAGATTGGTGTAAAAATAAATAAATTAAAAAATTGGTGTAGGGTCCCCCATATTATGATACCCAGCCATGATATAACGGTGTATGAAAATAAGGAGAATCCCATGTAGCTTCTTTGTCCCTCCCAATTTTGATACCCAGCCATGATAAGGCCGATACCTGGGAGCTGGTATTCTCAGGCTGGGGAGGCCCATGGTTATTGGCCCCCGCCTGAAAATAGCAGTCCACAGTTGTCAAGATTGTTGCATCCATTAGATGCGACAATCCTGGAACTTTACCAGGCTCATCCCAATTGCCCTGGTGCGGTGGCAATCAGAGTAAAAATAGCAGCTCACAGCTGCCACTAAGCCATAGATTAGTAATATGAGGCATTTATTTACTAATCTGTAAGTGAAAATAAATAAATACAAACATTGAAAAAATCCTTTATTTGAAATATAATACAAAATTCCACCCTCTTTCACCCTTTATTAACCCCCAAAACACCCAGGTCGGATTAATCCACACAATTTCCCATGACAATTCCAGCTCTACTACATCTGAAGTGATAGCGCGGGTGCATAGAATATGACCGCCCACTGTGAGCTTCAGGCTGAGACTGAGCTGCAGCGATGAGCGGTGACATCACTCAGGTTACTTGTGCATTGCTGCGGCTCATTCTCTGCTGAAGCTCACTGTGGGCAGTCATATTATATGCCCAGCGCTGTCACTTCAGATGTAGCAGAGCAGGAATCGTAATGGGATCATGTATTGATTATGCTGAACCTGGGTGTTTTGGGAGTTAATAAAGAGGTGAAAGAGGGTGGTGTTTTTTTGCATTTTATTTTAAATAAAGGATTTTTTTGGTGCTTATAGTAATGGGGGGCAATCGGGATAAGCCGGGTAAAGATACAGGATTGTTGCATCTACTGAATCTGACAATCCTGAGTGGCTGCAGGCTGCTATTTTTAGGCTGGGGGAGGCCCATTAACCATGGGCCTCACCAGAGTGAGAATACCAGCCCCCAGCTGTTGACTTTATCATGGCTGTTTTTTAAAATTGTTTATTTAACTATTGAAAAAAAAAAAGCCTCTTTCGGTTCGTCTACATTTGATATACAGCCAAGATAAGCACATAACTGGGGGCTGCAGCCTGTAGCTATATGCTTTATCTGTGCTTGGTATCAAAACATGGGGGTCCCTACGCTATGTTTATAATTTATATATTTATTTTTACACCAATATAGACACAATGTATGTGATAGAAAGCAGTCAGACATGCTGCCACACAGGTCACAGGTGCTGTCTGACTGCAACCAATCAGAGATGAAGGGACTGCCAATGGGCGGGGGAAGCAGTGCATATGCATAAATATAATCAGCAGTCACAGAAGTAGAGTGAGAAGCACTGAAAGCAGTGTATAGCCACAAGAAGACTGGTAAGCATGAAGCCCTTGCTGCCATCCTCCTATCCCTTCTACCACCATTTTTAGTCACCTGAGAGTTATATGGGGACCAGCGTCCGGCCAGATATCCGGGATCAATACCAGGCCTGAACCAGCATTTCTTTTTAACCGGTATCTGCGGGTCCGCTCATCACTAGTCATGGCGTCATCACTCATCAGAGTTACACTTTGGCTAGAAAGAAAAAAGCAGAACCATTTTTCTTTTTCGGGACAAGCCCTATATTATTATGGCTGCAGCTCAGAAATTCAGCTTTTCCTTTAATGCTTTAGTTATAATATATAAATAATTTTAAAAGAAACGAGTTTTAGGCCACGTGCACATGCTGAGTATTAGGAGAATATTTTACCTCAGTATGTATAAGACAAAACCAGTAGAGTGGAACAATGAGAGGAAAAGTAAAAACACGAGCGCCACTTCTGCATTCTGCACTCCTGGGTTCAGCTTAGAAATACTGAGGTAAAAAACTTAGCAAAGATATGTAAGTGTGAGATAATAAGTCATCGGCCATCAAAATTCAAGTTTTGTATGTTTTTTCCAGTATTATTTTTAGACAAAGGGAAGCTGTCAGAATCTTCCAACCCACCCAGCCTCCAAACCATTTATATGACTATTTAGCACTTTAAAAAATAAAAGTTAATCCTTTTATGACTCCATATTGCAGCTCAAGTGGAAAAAAAAAATCATTTTTTGAAGTCCAGTATGGATCAGTGACAATGAACTTACATTTCCTCAGCCTTGCGCAGTATTCACTGTCTCCTTTAGTTGATTGACAGGCTGTTGTTTCTAATTACACAGCAAATGACCTGTCAATCAACCAGGGGAAGGTGGCACACAATATAAATGTGTTGGGGGCTAAATGTTTCTAACAGGCTAACAAATTTATTTTTAATTGTGAGAGGTATCATATTATTTGTATTGAATTTTATATACAGTGCTTTGCGAAAGTATTCGGCCCCTTTGAATTTTTCAACCCTTTCCCACATTTCAGGCTTCAAACATAAAGATAAAAAATGTTAATGTTGTGGTGAAGAATCAACAACAAGTGGGACATAATTGTAAAGTTGAGCGAAATGTATGGCTTATTTTAAACTTTTATAAAAAAATAATAAACTGAAAATTGGGGCGTGAAATATTATTCGGCCCCTTTCAGTTAATGCTTTGTAGCGCCACCTTTGGCTGCGATTACAGCTGCAAGTCACTTGGGGTATGTGTCTATCAGTTTTGCACATCGAGAAACTGAAACTCTTGCCCATTCATTCTTTGCAAACAGCTCGAGCTGAGTGAGGTTGGATGGAGAGCGTTTGTGAACAGCAGTTTTCAGCTCTTTCCACAGATTCTTGATTGGATTCAGGTCTGGACTTTTACTTGGGCATTCTAACACCTGGATATGTTTATTTGTAGATTTTGCTTTATGTTTTGGATCATTGTCTTGTTGGAAGACAAATCTCCGACACAGTCTCAGGTCTTTTGCAGACTCCAACAGGTTTTCTTCAAGAATGGTCCTGTATTTGGCTCCATCAATCTTCCCATCAATTTTAACAATCTTCCCTGTCCCTGCTGAAGAAAAGCAGGTCCAAACCATGATGCTGTCACCACCATGTTTGACAGTGGGGATGGTGTGTTGAGGGTGATGAGCTGTGGTGCTTTTATGCCAAACATATCGTTTGGCATTGTGCCCAAAAAGTTTGATTTTGGTTTCATCTGACCAGAGCACCTTCTTCCACACATTTGGTGTGTCTCCCAGGTGGCTTGTGGCAAACTTTAAATGACACTTTTTATGGATATCTTTGAGAAATGGCTTTCTTCTTGCCACACTTCCATAAAGGCCAGATTTGTGTCGTGCACGACTGATTGTTGTTCTATGGACAGACTCTCCCACCTCAGCTGTAGATCTCTGCAGTTCATCCAGAGTGATCATGGGCCTCTTGGCTGCATCTCTGATCAGTTTTCTCCTTGTTTGAGATGAAATTTTTGAGGGATGGCCGGGTCTTGGTAGAATTGCAGTGGTATGATACTCCTTCCATTTCAATATGATCGCTTGCTAAGTGCTTCTTGGGATATTTACTGTTCTCGAAATCTTTTTGTAACCAAATCCGTCTTTAAACTTCTCCACAACAGTATTACGGACCTGCCTGTTATGTTCCTTGGTCTTCATGATGCTCTCTGTGCTTTAAACAGAACACTGAGACTATCACAGAGCAGGTGCATTTAGACGGAGACTTGATTACACACAGGTGGCTTATATTTATCATCATCAGTCATTTAGGAGAACATTGGATCATTCAGAGATCCTCAATGAACTTCTGGAGTGACTTTGCTGCACTGAACGTAAAGGGGATGAATAATATTGTACGCCCCAATTTTTAGTTTATTCTTTTTTTACAAAAGTGTAAAATAAGCAATAAATTTCGTTCAACTTCACAATTGTGTCACATTTGTTCTTGATTCTTCACCATAACATTAACATTTTTATCTTTATGTTTGAAGCCTGAAATGTGGGAAAAGGTTGAAACATTCAAGGGGGCCGAATACTTTCGCAAGGCACGGTATATCTCTTTATCAAAATGCCAGATCACTATGGCTCAATACTTAATGCAATGTCACATTACAGACCAATAAAGTTTGGTCATGTACACGGGGCTACTAAATTATGTATTCCAAAATTGATGTGTGGGAGTAGGGAACCCTAATGTATTTATTGTATCATTTTAAAATGATTAGTCTGAGGCTCTATTCATGCTGGCATCATTTATAAGTGAGCCATGACAGCTACGCCAGAGCTGTTTGCAAATGATATAGACTAATCCTGACATACCTCCTTGTCATAATAGGCAATGTCAGGTTTCTATTGAAGTTCCTTCATTTTTAAAGAGAATCAGTTAGTTTATTTCACCCCCACACCCCTTTCCCCCCTCCCAAAACTATTTATATGTGCATGTAGCTCTTTCAAAGACAAATCTAGCAATGCTTTTACATGACCAGTTTGTTTCTCCATTACTGAGAAATCAGCATTTGAATTGATATGCAAATGAGACTGAAGAGGCATTGAAGATCTGAATCCTCTGTCACTCCAGCTCTATTTCTCACCCAGAGTCACCTCCTTCCAGAGCTGCCTGACTGATGGCTCCTTTGCCTGAGGTCACATCGCTTATAGGCATTCAGTCATGCAGGAGGAGGTGGAGCTGAGTGGGGAAGAGAACTGGAGTGACAGAGGTTTCAGATCTACAATTAGCTTATCATATCACACAGATTTCTCAGTAACTGAGGAACGGACTGGCCATGTAAAGGTATTGTTGGATTTGTCTTTGAAAGAGCTACATGTACATACAAATGGTTTAGGGCGTGAAATCACGTTGCTAGATTCTCTTTCATTGCAAGAAAAATGCTGCAGAATGCACCGCCATTGCCATATAAAAGGAACTGGCAGAAAGGTCAATGTGAACAGAGTCAAAGGTATGTGAACAAATGTTCACAGGTGACATGTATGCTATAGAATTAAAAGAAATTGAAGTCTGTACACCCTGGCTATTGAGCTTCGTTTGAGATATTAACATAATGAGATTTTAAGGAATTTATTGTGTGTTTTGTATATATTTCTCATAGGTGCCACCATAAGCGTTATAGTGGATATTGACATAAACATTTCAGTGATAGTGTCTGCCTTTATTGCTATTTTCTACACCCTTATTGGTGGCATGTATTCTGTTGCCTACACTGACGTTGTTCAGCTCTTCTGCATCTTTGTAGGATTGGTGAGTAAAAGTTAAAGCGAACATTATTACATTTTTCTTACTTATTTTAGTCACTTAACATTGAACTTTACCATTGTACATGCTGTGCATTTGAGTGTTGCATGTAATGTAGTCAATAATACCTTATGGTACAGAATTCAGCAATTGTATTTTTCAGTCCTAAACTAAACTCTAATTATAATTTATTTTACAAATAGGAATAAATAATATAATCCAATTGGAACAAATTATGCAGTCTTGTATAAGGTATTGAATGTTAATAAAGAATAATATATTTTGAAAGTGGTTTTACACTTTAAACAAAGTGGACCCCAAGCACATGTAATCATGGACATGTAAACTAACAAAGCCAGTTAGTCCTCACCCTTCCCTGGTCCAGTGCCAGTATATCATCCACGAGGCAAGGGGTTAAATTACTCGTCGCCGGGCCTGATGAAGTCAGGTCTGGGGATGTCACGGGTGGCCCTTTCGGCCCGGTTTCATGGCCCTGAGGTGTACAATAAAGGAAGGGGGTGGTGAAGGATGTAGGTGGAGGTTGATTTCATGACGCCACCTGCGGTATGCAGCCAGGGAATAGCCGCCACTGCTGTCGCTGTCCTCCAGGGCAGATGGTAGTAGCAGCTGAGGTGTTTCTGCTCCCAACAGGTGGAGCTGACCCTGGGGAGGATGATGAGGGGAGTAGTAATGGCGTGAGCTGAAGTGCGGGGTGGCGGCGCCTGGAATCATAGGCAGACACAGTCTTTGCGGATTCCAGGTGTTTTACTCACAGTTATGCCGCTCACCCGGGTAATACCGGACACCCACTGTGATGGGCGCCGTTGAACCCGGATTCTTTAGCAGTCAGAGCCATTACAGTGGTCGGTGGGCCCTTCCTCCTTGCGCTTGGTGTTGGATCCCCGTGGCCTGAAGCTCTTGAGGACCCTGGCTCTTGAAAAGTGTTTACTCCCTGCCCGTATGCAGGTGCTGTGGGTCCGTTGTGGGGTCTGCCTTGGAACACAACCTCAGATCGTATCTGCCACTGTGCTCCGGGAACTGTGGGGCCAGAGGGACATGCAATCCCCCAAGCCTGTAGATTTTGGTGGACAACTTGAAGTATAATACACCCTTGGATTCTGCACCCTGCACTGCGCCGGTCCCGAGGGAGCAATAAAGCTCTCCCCTCGGCGACCATATTCACTCCTGGGTCCCACCGGAGCCTCTGGTCAAACCCGACTGCTCTCTTCCTCTCCTAATGGAGAACTCTCTAACTGTTGTGTTTGCTCCTCACTCCCCCTGGTGGTGGCTCCTCCTGTCCCAGGTCCCACCACTAGTGGATTGGCGATCCCAAGTGTGGTGGTGTCCTAAAGACCCAACCACATTGGTGACCCCCTTTTGACCTGAACCTAGCCCAGTCCATGGTAAAGGAGGGCAACCTAGTCGTGTGTGTGAATTGGTGTGTTGTGGAGCTGGCACCGACCTCCTCTGGATCCGGGTTAAGCACTGCCCCCCCAAGTCAGGTGCAGCACCCCTCAGCGACCGGAGCCCCAGGGGATCCACATCAGCTCTCTGCTCTACACTGATTTTTGTGTCTAGGCTGCAGCGATGAAATCACATCATAATCACCGTTGTATCCAATCACTGAGCAATTGTCAAGGGCCCCTATATCAAAAAGGACCCTTAGCTGTTGTGAATACTGTCTGGTGGAGTTCCGCTCTTGGACTCCCCCCTGTGATCGCTGAGATTAGTGGTTAGATTCTGTTCCCCAGTTCTACACACCTTGTTTGCAGCTCAAATCTTGATTTTGGATATAGGTGTGTGCTGGCTGTTTATATCTGCCAGTTGTCTGAAATTCCAGAGACTATAGGAGTCTGTCTCTTGCCCCTCTGGCTTACCCGCTACCAAGCTAAGCTAAGTTCATGGTTTTGCTTCATACTTTTTGTGTGTTTTTTGCTTATGCTTCTGTGAATTATCTATGAAAGGTTTTTTTGTATCGTATCCTGTTTTGTTTGTGCCTTCAGATAAGGAAGATTTATCTTCCTAGTCAGTATTTGCTATTTATTTTAGCAAGGGTTAGTCAGCAGGGTAATTCCTAGTTTTTTCCTACAATTTCTCCAGAGTCTTGTACGGATTGGGAACGTGCGAGTATTAGATTACTCCTCCTTTTTTGCACATTCCGTGTAGGAAGTTTTGATAGTTTTTTTTTTCATATTGACTGCAAGAGTTTCCTATCCTGTTTTTTTGTATTTTGTATTTTGTATAGAGTGGCCTCTCTTTGCTCCATCTTGCTCCTACTGTGTATGTCTTTTCATCTTCGCTCACAGTCAGTACATGTGGGAGGCTGTCTATTTTCTTTGGGGAAATCTGTTCTGAGGCAAGATAGTTTCTTTTCACTTTCTGCCTTGTAGGTTATGTAGTCCTCCGGCAGGGTTTGAGGGATCTAGGATTGTCAGGTATGCTGCCCGGCTACTTCTACTGTGGTGTTAAATTCAGGGCTTGCGGTCGGTACGTTATTACCTACGACTCTGGTGGATTATGCTCATTGTAGTCATTGAACATCGGATCATAACACTTAAGCGGGCTTTACACGCTACGATATCGTTAATGATTTATCGTCGGAGTCACGGTGTTTGTGACGCACATCCAGCATCATTAACGAGATCGCAGTGTGTAACACTTAAGAGCGATCTTAAACGATCGCAAAAGAGGGCAAAATCGTTTGCCGTTGAGAGGTCGTCCTGAAACAAAAAATTGTTTTCAGGATATTAGCGATGTTGTTCCTTGTTCCTGTGGCAGCACACATCGCTATGTGTGACACCGCAGGAGCGAGGAACATCTCCTTACCTGCCTCCACCGGCTATGCGGAAGGAAGGAAGGAGGTGGGCGGGATGTTTACGTCCCGCTCATCTCCGCTAGCGAGATCGCAGCGTGTAAAGCCAGCTTTAGCCTTTACAAACAAGACTCTGCACTTATAATACCAGCCCTGTATTATATGTGCAATTTGCGATCGCAGAAGTGTAGAAGGATCTTTGGTAACATCATTCTTAAGTGATCAAAGATCTCTCAGATTACAGAAGTATGGAAGAGCCATTGTTTTGCATTGTGTGTGTGTGATTGTAACATACACTGTGTGTATGGTGTGCAATATGCAAAGAGTGTTTAAAATATGCAGTGTGTGTGCATATAACATGCAGTGTGTATTTGTAACATGCAGTCTGTCCATAAAATTTTGTGTGCAAAAATGAAGTGTATGTCTGTGCGTGTGCAATTGTGCTCAAACGTTTACGTACTCCGGGAGATTTATTTTTTTTTTTTTGCTTTCTTGGCCTTTTTTCAGAGAATATGAATGATAACACAAAATCTTTTTTTCCATTCATAGTTAGTGGTCAAGTGAAGCTATTTATTGTCAAACTACTCTGTTATCTCTTTTTAAATCATAATGAGAACCAAAACCCTCCAAATGACCCTGAACAAAAGTTCACATACCCCAGTTCTTAATACCGTGTATTGACCCCTCTAACATCTATGACAGCTTGAAGTCTTTTGTGGTAGCTGTTGATGAGGTTCTTTATTTTCTCAGATGGTAAAGCTGTAAATTATTCTTGGCAAAAAACCTCCAGTTCCTGTAAATTCCTGGGCTTTCTTGCATGAACTTTGCGCTTGAGTTCTCCCCAGAGTGGCTCAATGATATTGCAATCAGGAGACTTAGATGGCCACTCCAGAACCTTCACTTTGTTTTGCTATAGCCAATAATAGGTCGACTTGGCCTTGTGTTTTGGGTTGTTATCATGTTGGAACGTCCAAGTACATCCCATGCTCATTTTCCGGGCTGATGAGTTCAAATTTGCCTCCAGTATTTGCTGATAACGTGCTGTATTCATTTTTCCTTCAACTTTGACCAAGTTTCTTGTGCATTTGTAGGTCACACAGCCCTACATGATCAGCGATCCACCTCCGTGCTTTACAGTAGGAATGGTGTTCTTTTCATCATATGCCTTGTTGATACCTCTCCAAATGTAATGTTTATGGTTGTGACCAACGTAACAATGGTCTTTAAGGCAAAACAGTTAAATTTTGTTCTCATCACTCCAAATTACCTTGTTCCAGAAGTTTGGAAGCCTGTCTTTGTGCTGTGTGTAGGTGAGATACTTTGTGGCATATGAGCAGTAATAGCTTTCTTCTGGCGACTCGACCATACAGCCCATTGTCCTTCAAGTGCCTCCTTTTCCTGTAGATCCGTTGACAATTCTTTTGCTTTCAACATGATTCACAATCCAAAAACATCATGGGCTGGATAAAAGATGCAAGAATCTGTCTGGATCCCAGAAACTCACTCAGCTCTTATGCACACACAGTGATTACAAGCAAACAAGTCACAGGTGAGGATGTTACCTTTATTAGCTATTCAAACCCATTTGTGTCAACTTCTGTGCATGAAATCAGGCTAAAATCACCAGGATATGTGAACTTTTGATCAGGGTCATTTGAATGTTTTTGGTTGTCATTATGACTTAAAAAGAGAAAGCACAGTAGTTTGAAAACAAATGGATTCACCCAACCACTAACCTTGAGTGGAAAAAAAGTTTGTGTTATCATTCATATTCTCTGAAAAAAGGCCAAGAAAGCAAAAAATCTACCAGGGCATGTACATTTTTGAGCACGTGTGTGTGTGTGTGTGTCTGTGTGTGTGTGTGTGTGTGTGTGTGTGTGTGTGTGAGTGTGTGTGTAACATGAGGAGTGTATGTATAACATGTAGTATTTGTGTAAAATGCAGTGTGTAATACAGTGTTTCTGAGTCTGTAATATACAGCATTTGCGTGTGTGCCTATAGGAAACATGCAATCTGTGTGTGTGTGTAATATGCAGTGTATGTGTACCATGTCATGTGTATGTATGATATGCAGTGTGTGTATGTAACATGTGGTGTGTGTATGTAACATGTGGTGTGTGTGTATGTAACATATCGTATGTATGTGTACCATGTCATGTGATTATGTGTGTAGGATGCAGACTGGGTGTTTAACATGCAGTGTATGTGTAACATGCCATGTATGTATCTGTAACAGCCACATTTATACATACTGGCAGTGCAGATGAGCGTTCATACAGCTGAAACCAGTTTACATGCACTATCTAAAAAGACACATATGTATGTTTTTCTCACTATCTGGCATGAAATCAGAATAAAAAGCTGGAGGGCAAAAAGTGCAATAAGGTCTTTCCCAGTTTTAAGGAAAAAATAAAAGTTATAAGGGAATGTGCTCACCTTATTAGGTTGTGTCTCACACAACCAGAAGTAAAGCCTGTAACAGCTGCTTCAGAGTCCACGTGCTAAAGAAGCCAAAGATCACTCGTGAACACTGGAAATGCGTAACGATTACTGCACTGTTGAAGATACGACAAACATCAAGGAGAGGTATAATGCAAGGTGGTTTAAACCAACGCGTTTTGAAGTGTTACCCAACTCCTTCATCAGGAAATCCACCAGTATCATTCCAATCGTAAAGTACATGGCTATTTATTGAACAAGTTTTCCACTTTCAACAAAATGAATCCCAAATGCTTGCAGTTCTGTAAAGTAACAAAGTCAAATGCTACTCCTCCTCCCATGGTCCAACATTGGCTCTCTGCCACTGCTCCAGATTCTGTGTTTTGGAAACAGTAGTGACAACATGATCAGGGCCAATTTTGAAAAATAGTGACCGTGGCAAAAATTAAATGTGGGCCACAATTACTAACATATTGCATGATTAAACATTTAGGGTGCATTAATAAAAGCCAACTTCAAATCAGTAAACAAGCACTGTTTGGCTATATAACAGTTATGAGGATATTGTTTACTGGCCTTCTGATGAAGAATGATAATGACTAAATGATCACTAATGCAATCGTTCTGTTTCCGTACAGTATCAAAGTTTAAGCAGGACACATCCCATTCATACCTTGCTTTTTACTGCCGACAATGTTGATTTTTATTCCCACATAAATGAACTAATCATTGATTATTGAGCATCTTTCTCATTGTTGGGGGATGCAACATGGTTATGTCACGATACTGTTTGCACTCTGCTATGGCAAAGTTTTATCAGTCAACTTATCATGTTGTCTGCATTCCCAGTGGGAGGAGCTTTTCCTTCCATGCCTCGTTCCCAGGAGCTCACCACGTTATTAGTACGTCCCCTCCATCATCACACTGCCAGTTATAGATCAGCTCTGCAGTGTGCTCGGCTGGTTCCTGTAAGTGCTCTAGATTCTGTCCATTATCTCCCCCGACCCTTAATGACCTCCCCGACCTCCGTTCTGCCTGACCTCCCTGTCTCCCAGCTCGTGTTGTTTCTTATCTTCCGTGCCCCCCTCCTGCTTGTTGTCCTATCCCTGTGCCCACTCTTTCAGCTTGCTCTCCCTGTTACAGACTTTTGGCTTGTCATGGACCCTGACTCCACCTCCTCCCTTGTACTGCATTCCCTCTCTCGGCTCTGACCCGGTTAGTGTGACTCCTGTTAACCATTCACTTGCCTAGGATGCCGTGTGCCTGGGCTCCCTCTAGAGGTTGTTTTCGTTACAGACAGCTCTGGTTCTACAGTGTGGTGGATCTCATTACACACACTGTGTGCTGACTCCCCCTAGTGGTGACATCACAGGTTATACCTACAGTCGAAACCAGAAGTTTACATACACTTTCCAAAAAGACATATGCATGTTTTTCCTACTATCTGACATGAAATCATAGTAAACCTTTTCCATTTTAGGTCAATTAGGAACCAAAATTACTTATATTTGCCAAATGCCAGAATAATGAGAGAGTTAAGGCACTTTTATTACTTTCTCCAAAGTCAAAGGTTTACATACATTTCATTAGCATTTGGTACCATTGCCCTTACACTGTATGACTTCCTCAAACGTTTTGGATATTCTCCCAGAAGCTTCTCACAATAGTTGGTAGGAATTTGGGCCCATTCCACCTGACAAAACTGGTGTAACTGAGCCATGTTTGTAGGTCGCCTTGCTCGCCTCATTGTTCATTTGGAAGTCCCATTTCCGCCCAAGCTTTAAGTTCCTGGCTGATGTCTTCTTGCGTTGCTTCAGTATTGCCACATAATCTTCTTTCCTCATGATGCCATCTATTTTGTGAAGTGTACCAGACCCTTCTGCTGCAAAACAACCCCACAACATAATGCTGCCCCCATGTTCCACAGTTGGGATGGTGTTCTTAGGCTTCAAAACTTCTCCATTTTTCCTCCAAACGTAATTATCGTCATTAAGGCCAAACAGTTAAACTTTAGTTTCGTCAGACCACAGGACATGTCTCCAAAAATTAAGGTCTATGTTCCTGTGTGCATTTGACATCATTAATCTGAATTATTTTATGTTTCTTTTGGAGTAATGGCTTGTTCCTGACAGAGTGGCCTTTCAGGCCATGTTGAGACAATACTCAATTCACTGTAAATAATGACACAATCTTATCACCTTCCACCAGCATCTTCATAAGGCTTTTTGCTTTCGTTCTTGGGTTGATATGTACATCCCTATCAAAGCACGTTCATCTCTGGTACACAGAATCCGTCTCCTTCCTGAGCGGTATGATAGCTGGACATTCTCATCTTGCTTATACCTGCATATAATTGTTTGTACAGATGAACAAAACATCTCTTCCTGCGATCAAGGTTGATTTCATTTGACTTTCCCATGAAGCTACTCAAAAAAGCAGTGTGTTTCAGGTGTGCATTAAAAATACATCCACAGGTGTGTCTCCAATTAACTCAGATGTTGACAATAAACCTATAATAAGCTTCCAAAAATATGACATCATCATATAGGCTGTCCATATCGTTTAATGGCATAGTACTCTTAAAGTATGTAAACGTTTGACTTTGCAGAAAGTAATAAAATGTGTTCAAACATTCTCTCTCCTTCATTATTCTAGCATTTGGTAAATGTAAATAATTTTGGTAATCTTAATTGACATGAAACAGGAAAGATTTATTCTGATTTCATGTCAGATAGAGAGAAAAACGTGCATATGTGTCTTTCTAGATAATGTATGTAAACTTCTGGTTTCAATAGTAAATAGCAAGTATACAAGTAACTGTATTTATCTGTACATGCACAAAAATTGGTTAATTACATTGTTTCCAGGGACTGACATACTGCCTGAGCAAATATCAAAAAACTGACCAGCACCTCCAAGAATGAGACACGTGTGAACAGGTGCACGCTGAGATGACTAGTCAGTGTAACCAAAAAATACAGCTGTACTTTGTAATGCTATAATATGTAAACATTGAAATTGCATTATTTCTATAAAACTATGTTAAAAAAAAACAAGGTACTTAGCACACAAATTGCCCAGTTCATGAGAACCCAACAGCCAGTGACAAGGTGTACCCCTTTGTTGGAGCTTTAACATTATATTCCCCTACCCAGTCTGAAAGCCTCCTTTTTATGGGCAAATAGGATCCACCTCTAATTAAAAACACTCTAGGCTGATGGGAAGAGTGTTCAGTCAGATGGGAGTGAACTCCAAATATAAAAAAAACTGCTCAGCACCTCCAAAAATAACACAAGGGTGAACAGGTGCAAGCCGAGACGACTAGTTAATGTAACCAAAAAATATAGCTGCCCTCCGAAATGCTATATGTAAACATTGAATATGTGAAATTGGAATTGCATTACTGCTATAGAAACTAAAAGATGAGGTACTTAGCATACAAATTGGTGCACAATTCTTTTTTTCTTGTATATTGCCTGAAAAGTCAGTTCAGTGCCACAAATCCCTTGGGGAAAGAAAAACCAAGTCAGGAAGCTGATCTGTAATGCTCTAACCAAAACAATTGTAGCATCTTACTGTGCTCAATTGATTCTTATACTGCATGTTTAATTCATACTAAACTTCATCTTGTATTTACTTTTTGCCATGATTGAAACTCAGAATCTGTGTCATGGAAGGAAGAAACAATAACAGTGAGCCACAGGTTACAGTGTTGTGTATGCGATAAAGTTCTCTACCTAAAAACCTAGCATATATAAATATATCTCTATACAGTGGGGGAAATAAATATTTGATCCTGTGCTGATTTTGTAAGTTTGCCCACTGACAAAGACAGGAACAGTCTATAATTTTAAGGGTAGGTTAATTTTAACAGTGAGAGATAAAATATCAGAAATAAAATCCAGAAAATCACATTGTACAAATTATATACATTTATTTGCATTTTGCAGAGAGAAATAAGTATTTGGTACCCTACCAACTATTAAGAGTTCAGGCTCCTACAGATCAGTTAGATGCTACTAATCAACTCGTTACCTGCATTAAAGACAGCTGTCTTAAATTGTCATCTGTATTAACCCCTTCACCCCCGGCCACTAAAACACCCTAATGACCGGGCCATTTTTTTGCAATTCTGACCAGTGTCACTTCAACAGGTTATAACTTGTATGGAACGCTTCAACGGATCCTGGCAATTCTGACATTGTTTTTTCGTGACATATTGTACTTCATGATAGTGGTAAATTTAGGCTGATATTTTTTGCGTTTATTTGTGAAAATTTCAAAAATTTAGAAAATTTTGCAATTTTTAAACTTTGAAATTTTATGCATATAAATCTGAGAGATATGTCAGGCAAAATAGTTGCTAAATAACATTTCCCACTTGTCTACTTTATACCAGTGCAATTTTCGAAAAAAAAATATTTTGTTAGGAAGTTAGAAGGGGTAAAAGTTCATCAGCAATTTCTCATTTTTCCATCAAAATTTACAAAACCATTTTTTTTAGGGACCACGTCACATTTGAAGTGACTTTGAGAGGCCTAAGGGACAGAAAATATCCAAAAGTGACACCATTCTAAAAACTGCACCCCTCACACTGCTCAAAACTAAATCTAAGAAGTTTATTAACCCTTTAGGTGCTTCACAGGAACCAAAGCCATGTGGAAGGAAAAAATGAAAATTTTACTTTTTTACACAAAAATGGTATTTTAGCCATAAAACTTTACCCTTTCACAAGGGAGAAAAGAGAAAGTGCACCATACAATTTATTGTGCAATTTCTCCTGAGTACGCTGATACCTCATATGTGATAAAAATCAATTGTTTGGGCGCACGGCAGAGCTCGGAAGGTAAGGCGCGAAATTCAAATTTTTAAACACAAAATTAGCTGGACTCATTAGCGGACACCATGTCGGGTTTGGAAACCCCTTGAGGTGCCTAAACAATGGAGCTCCCCCACAAGTGACCCCATTTTGGAAACTAGACCCCTCAAGGAATTTATCTAGATGTATATTGAGCACTTTGAACCCCTGGGGGCTTCACAGAAGTTTATAACTTTGAGCCGCGAAAAGACAAAAACATTTTTTTACCACAAAACTGTTGCTTCAACCAGTTAGCTTATTTTTACAAGGGTATCAGGAAAAAATGCACCATGAAATTTATTGTACATTTTCTCCTGAGTACAACAATACCCTATATGTGGTAAAAATCAATTGTTTGGGCGCACAGCAGGGCTCTGAAGGGATGAGCACCATTCGAATTTTTGAACGCAAAATTAGCTGGACTCATTAGCAGACGCCATGTCGAGTTTGGAGACCCCTTGAGGTGCCTAAACAATGGAGCTCCCCCACAAGTGACCCCATTTTGGAATCTAGACCACTCAAGGAATTTATCTAGATGTTTGGTGAGCACCTTGTACCCCCAGGGGCTCCACAGAAGTTGGTAACGTTGAGCCGTGAAAATTATTTTTTTTTTTTTACCACAAAATTTTTTCTTCAACCAGGTAGCTTTTTTTTTCCAAGGGTATCAGGAAAAAATGCACAATAAAATGTATTGTTCAATTTGTCCTGAGTATGCAGATACCTAATATGTGGTGGAAATCAATTGTTTGGGCGCACGGCAGGGCTTGGAAGAGAAGGAGTGCTATTTGACTTTTCAAATGCACAGACGCCGTGCATCACTGATCGGCCGCTGCAGAACGCACGGACGGATGAGATACAAAAAGATGTAAAAAGGGACAGGGGATACACAAAGAAAAAGTTATACTCACAGTACCGAGATGATTAGCAGGAGGATCACTGACCAGAGGAACTGCAGGAGGAATAGAAGGCAGCAAGTGGACAGCTTCTTACAGGCATGAAGTTGGACAGCTTATGTTTGAAGACGAAGGAAGGACCCAGGAAGAACCCAGCGATGGAGGCAGATGTGAGATGAAGATCTCGGATGACCCGGTGACCGTAGGTAGGGGACGTCAGAGAGGGATAGCAGATGGACAGGGGGGAGGGGGAGACCGGAGAAGCAGAGGCAGAAGAATGGGAGCAGAATAGAGATTGCGGGGGGGTAGATCGTGGGGGGGGCACATCGGCATGGGGACACATCTGCACGGGCAGGGGCATCACGAAAGCGCACAGGGGCATCACAGGAGCATGCAGGGGCATCACAGGAGCGCACAATACTCACAGGGGGAGCAGGAGCGTCAACCAGAAAGCAGCAGCAAAGACAGCAGCTGCGGTGTTGTACTACAAGTACCAGCCAGTTCACGCCACAGACATGCTGGGGGAGGGCTCCCCAAGCCAACACAAGCCTATGGAGGGCGGTCACCTCCAGATCAGACTGCACGCTGATTGGAGCGATTGCGCGTCATAGCCCGATCACTCCAATCAGCGCTGCAGGGGCTGTTAGGCGCCATGTTTGATCTCCTGCTATGACCTTCTGCAGCTGCTGCAGCATCTCAAAGCAGGATCTCACAGGATCGCACTGATTCAGGCATTGTTTTAGCCGAAACCACTGCGATCAATGTGGTTGGCGGTTCAGATTTGAACAGCCAATCACAACGATCGTCGTGGGGGCTGGCAATGCTACCGCCCCTGGGGTCAAGCAAAGGTACCCTGCTGTAAGAAACAGCAGTGGACATCATTTGAAAGCCGTAGCTATGGCTGCGTCAATCAAATGAACTTTAGGCAGTAAAGTTACGTCCCTATTCGTTAAGTCACGTAAAACTAGGACTTTACTTTACTGCCCGCGGTCGTGAAGGGGTTGAGCAGTATATATATATATATATATATATATATATATATATATGTATATATATATTTAGTTGTTGAATTGCTGTTCACAGACACTCTTCATCCAATGTCAATGAGCTAAAGCTATTTTTCAAAGAAGAGTGGCCAAAAATATACCCCCAAATGACTGCTTGCCTCAGTAATTGCTGCAAAGGGTCATCCTACAAGTAAAGATGAGCGGACCCATGGAAGTTCGGTTCGGCGGTTTCAGACTTTAGATAAAGTTTGGTTGGGTCTCCATCCACATGCAGGCAACCATAAACAGTTCACTTCTGGGGGAAAGTGGGAGTACTTTCCATTTTTTTTTTGTTTGATGTGAGCCAAACACTGCAAGCCACTCGCACTGAGCATTCCCAAGCAAAGCAATGCTTGCGCGAGTGTTTTTTATACGCAAAGCACCCGAACTCTGTTTTGTTTTTTTTGTAAGGTCTGTGTTTTGAATGAACACCGAACCTCAGGTCCACGCATCTCTACCTGCAAGGTATTGACTCAGGGGGCAGAATACAATTTTCAGATTCATACAGTATATTTAAATTATAAGGCTCTGTTCACAATAGAAAAAGGATTTTTCTCAAGAAATTTCTTGAGAGTCTGAAAGATTAGCGCACTTGCGGTCAAAAAACGCACCAATAATGCACCGAAAACTGCATACGTTTTTACCGCGTTTTTGATGCGGTTTTTCCGCAGGTTGATCCCTGCATTTTTTTACCATTATCTATGGCAAAAAAACGCAGGTACCTGCAGAAAAAAATTGACAAGCACATTCTTTTTCTCAAGAAATTATGCAGAAAGAATATTCTTGCCAAAAAAAACGCAGTGTGCGCACAGCTATTTTTTTTCCCATAAGTTTTGCTGGGGAATGTCTGCAGAAAGGTTATAACCATTTTCTCAAGAAATTTTTGCAGCAAAAACGCACAAAATAATGCGGGTAAAAACGCAGTGTGTGAACAAGGCCTGCATTTTTTAGTAAACTATTTGTAAAAAAAAAACATCCCAAAGTAGTAACTACATAGATATTTGATATCTACATAATCACAACAACTCATACAAAACAGGAAACATCTTTTCAACCAATAAAAAGGTTAATTTAGCTGAAATCCTAACCTATGAGTATGTCAAAATGGTGCCCAAAAACACAGCTCACATACTGTATATGCTTCCAAACAAACAAAAAAAAGTTATAGCAAATTCCAAGTGAAAAGGAGTAAATTTCAGCCTACAATAGCCATGTGATCCAAACCACCTAGGGTGCATGGATGAAGAAAAGGGTCGGTACACCCCTGCAGAAGTCAGTCTGAATAAGGGTAAGTGGTAATCCAGCACCCGTAGTCCAGTCTTCAGTGAAAATTAAAACATCCTTTATTCACAAAACTCATATCAGTAAGGGTTTCTATGACGTGAAATGCGTAAGACCATTCTGATTTTAAACATGTATGTTTTTAACATGTTTTGTGAATAAAGGATGTCTTAATTTTCACTGAAGACTGGACTACGGGTGCTGGATTACCACTAAAGGGCACTTTAGATGCTGCGATATCGCTATTGATATCGCTAGCGAGCATACCCGCCCAGGTCGGTTGTGCGTCACGGACAAATCGCTGCCCGTGGTGCACATCACTTACACCCGTCACACGGACTTAGCTTCCCTGTGACGTCGCTGTGGCTGGCGAACCGCCTCCTTTCTAAGTGGGCGGTTTGTGCGGCGTCACAGTGACGTCACATGGCAGCCATCCAATACAAGCGGAGGGGCGGAGATGAGCGGGCGGAATATCCCGCCCACCTCCTTCCTTCCTCATTGCTGGTGGACGCAGGTAAGGAGATGTTTGTCGTTCCTGCGGTGTCACACATAGCGATGTGTGATGCCGCAGGAACGACGAACAACCAGCGGCATGTACCACCAACGATATTATGAAAAGGAGCGACGTGTCAACGATCAACGATTTTTGACGTTTTTGCGATCGTTGATCGTCGCTCCTAGCTGTCACACGCTGCAATTTCGCTAACGACGCCAGATGTGCGTCACAAACACTGTGACCCCGACGATATATCATTAGCGATGTCGCAGCGTGTAAAGCACCCTTTACTCTTATTTAGCCAAAAAAAAGTTATAACTATGAATGTGGAAGTTCTTCTCACTCTCAGAATAAAAAATAAAAATAAA
Source organism: Anomaloglossus baeobatrachus (assembly GCF_048569485.1). NCBI lineage: Eukaryota > Metazoa > Chordata > Amphibia > Anura > Aromobatidae > Anomaloglossus > Anomaloglossus baeobatrachus. The sequence continues at coordinate 485,350,413 of NC_134354.1, read as the reverse complement.
AAATAAAATTTCTATCAGTAAAAGGATTTAATTATTATATATTCATACAGTTAGGTCCAGAAATACTTGGACAGTGACACAATTTTCGCGAGTTGGGCTCTGCATGCCACCACATTGGATTTGAAATGAAACCTCTACAACAGAATTCAAGTGCAGATTGTAACGTTTAATTTGAAGGTTTGAACAAAAATATCTGATAGAAATTGTAGGAATTGTACACATTTCTTTACAAACACTCCACATTTTAGGAGGTCAAAAGTAATTGGACAAATAAATCAAACCCCAAAAAAATATTTTTATTTTCAATATTTTGTTGCGAATCCTTTGGAGGCAATCACTGCCTTAAGTCTGGAACCCATGGACATCACCAAACGCTGGGTTTCCTCCTTATTAATGCTTTTCCAGGCCTTTACAGCCGCAGCCTTCAGGTCTTGCTTGTTTGTGGGTCTTTCCGTCTTAAGTCTGGATTTGAGCAAGTGAAATGCATGCTCAATTGGGTTAAGATCTGGTGATTGACTTGGCCATTGCAGAATGTTCCACTTTTTTGCACTCATGAACTCCTGGGTAGCTTTGGCTGTATGTTTGGGGTCATTGTCCATCTATACTATGAAGCGCCGTCTGATCAACTTTGCAGCATTTGGCTGAATCTGGGCTGAAAGTATATCCCGGTACACTTCAGAATTCATCCGGCTACTCTTGTCTGCTGTTATGTCATCAATAAACACAAGTGACCCAGTGCCATTGAAAGCCATGCATGCCCATGCCATCACGTTGCCTCCACCATGTTTTACAGAGGATGTGGTGTGCCTTGGATCATGTGCCGTTCCCTTTCTTCTCCAAACTTTTTTCTTCCCATCATTCTGGTACAGGTTGATCTTGGTCTCATCTGTCCATAGAATACTTTTCCAGAACTGAGCTGGCTTCATGAGGTGTTTTTCAGCAAATTTAACTCTGGCCTGTCTATTTTTGGAATTGATGAATGGTTTGCATCTAGATGTGAACCCTTTGTATTTACTTTCATGGAGTCTTCTCTTTACTGTTGACTTAGAGACAGATACACCTACTTCACTGAGAGTGTTCTGGACTTCAGTTGATGTTGTGAACGGGTTCTTCTTCACCAAAGAAAGTATGCTGCGATCATCCACCACTGTTGTCATCCGTGGACGCCCAGGCCTTTTTGAGTTCCCAAGCTCACCAGTCAATTCCTTTTTTCTCAGAATGTACCCGACTGTTGATTTTGCTACTCCAAGCATGTCTGCTATCTCTCTGATGGATTTTTTCTTTTTTTTCAGCCTCAGGATGTTCTGCTTCACCTCAATTGAGAGTTCCTTAGACCGCATGTTGTCTGGTCACAGCAACAGCTTCCAAATGCAAAACCACACACCTGTAATCAACCCCAGACCTTTTAACTACTTCATTGATTACAGGTTAACGAGGGAGACGCCTTCAGAGTTAATTGCAGCCCTTAGAGTCCTTTGTCCAATTACTTTTGGTCCCTTGAAAAAGAGGAGGCTATGCATTACAGAGCTATGATTCCTAAACCCTTTCTCCGATTTGGATGTGAAAACTCTCATATTGCAGCTGGGAGTGTGCACTTTCAGCCCATATTATATATATAATTGTATTTCTGAACATGTTTTTGTAAACAGCTAAAATAACAAAACTTGTGTCACTGTCCAAATATTTCTGGACCTAACTGTATATGCATGTGCTAATAAATATGATGAGAGGGGTGCACAGACTTATGTTCAGCAGCAGGGCCCTTAATTGTCAGTGTCCACCGCTGTTCCTGTTATTCTACCATTTAGCTCATTTTCAATTACTGTGATTGCAAGACATGTCCCTGTCACACGACATCACATAAATTGAATTACCTTTTGTTTTTACTGTGAAAAATAGCAATGTATAAGACCCGCGTTGTTTCAGACATACTGGCTCTTTGTGTTGCAGTGGATCAGTGTACCTTTTGCAATGACTCATCCCGCGGTTACAGACATCACACTGACAGCTGTAGAAGAAGTCTACAAGGAGCCGTGGCTGGGCAGCATAAGAAAGGAAGATGCCTGGTCTTGGATTGACAGTTTCTTGCTTCTGGTAAACAATACTTTTCTTGAAATCTTTCTTTTGATTGATTGTAAAACTCGTGTGAAAAGGCCATAGTATGAGACGAGCAGACTTAGGGTCAGGATGACTACTGTATTAGAATATCCAAGTTCCTCAATCTCACATTTAGCATCTCCGATATTCTGGCTCTAATATTTCAAGGCTGAAAATGAATGTTTCTCACATATAAATATCTCAATTAGCTGAAACATTTACATTACATTTTTGTAAATTATTTTTGCAACTCTTTTCAAAATCTGTCTAAAGTTCCTTCTAAAAACAGTGCCATTTTGCTACATTTTATGCATTTTTTTTTCTGTTGCTGCAAAAGTAAAAGAACAACTGCTACATACACCTGAGAGATTGGCAGGAATCCAGATGCAAAATATTGAGCTATTTCACGTTTCTGCTTAAAATCTTTCTTTTGTGAACTTACAGAACTTTTCTTTTTATTTATTTATTTTTTTCTTCCTAAGGTTCGACAAGAGGTTTTTTTTTAGGAGAAAACTATGAAATGGTATTTAATAATGTACAAACATGTTTTGAGTTTCTAACTACTGTCACATACTTACCTGTCACAAAGTGTCCTGTATCCCTGCTGTCTGCCGCCTACTGTTCTGACTTTGCAGATGACAGTCTAAAGGCCCCGTCACACACAGAGATAAATCTTTGGCAGATCTGTGGTTGCAGTGAAATCATGGACATATTGTTCCATTTGCACACAGTCACAAACCTGGCACTGATTGTCCACAATTTCACTTCAACCACAGATGTGCAGCAGATTTATCTCTATGTGTGACAGGGCCTTTACCTCTCATTTCTTTGATCAATCATCCTGTTGGTTAGCATGCCTAGTGTCCAGCCAAGCACCCATAAGATCCCCCACTGGCTGAGTGATGGTGTTGCTGCCCAGCCATTTAGTTAGTTGTTTTGCATTATGTATATTGTGTTTTGCCAGTCTTCAGACCAATGATAGCACAGATTCACTAGCCACATGGGGAGTACAAGTCTTATTTAAATCCCCATATGACACGTCCTTGGTTATGTCTTGCTGACCTGACAGCGTTAATGACATTTGAATCTGTCATCCCCACCACTCCACTACTCTTCACTACTGATCCAGCTTGTTGACCATTCTATTTAGTCTCACATACTTCTCAAAATGTATCAATAGTTGGTATATAAGTATAACTGTAATTCACAGCAAAAAAACCAAACCCATAGATGCATATGTCAAAACCAGACATTCCATAAAAACTTACTACACCACTCAAACTCTGGGCATGAATTCTATCTAGCGAAGTCAGCTTGTTAAAAAAATAATGTTTAAAAAATAGGCAAGGGGATAGAATATTCAGGTTTCCTACAGAAGGCCCCTACCTGTCCACGGACGTTGGCAGCCTAAGTTACACAAGTGGTGCCCCCATTCAACTCTTGCACCATTTGTGGGGTATCATCCTCCAATAGAGTTGGAGAATACAGCCAGGATATATGCTACTTGTGGGGATATCATCTTCCAGCATACAATCTATTTCTTGAAGAGCATCATCACTTTATCTAGAGCTGGAGCATAGATCTGGGGCACACGTAAACAGTGGGGGTAATAACCTTTGGGCACACTGACCTATGTCACTAGATAGACAAAATGTCTAGAGTTTATTATTGCACTGGTGGTACAGTATGCTTTTATGGAAATTCTGTTTTTGAGTTACATATACACTGGAGATCAAAATTAGAGAACAACACACAATTTCCTAAAATGTTGAGGTCATTGTGTAGTCCTATGTGATTATATCCTAACATGAGTAAACTAGCACTATTTTAATCTTATTTCATATATTATTATTTTTGAAATCACACAATAAAAATGTAAATGAGATAAATGAAAAAAAAAACACTGACTAAAATTAGAAAACACTTTCAGATACCTGCAAGTTACTGGTTTTTATCTGGCACATGGTGCTTATTTCCTTAATTATCAGACAAACCCTTTTTAACTGGCAGCCTAGCTTTCCAGTTTACACTGACTTTGAAAAAATGGTGTGCTGTTCCAAAGTGACTGAAACCCTACAGCAGAAGGTTGTCCAGATGAAGGGCAAAGGGGTGACCCTATCAGCCATAGCAAGATAGGTTGGTTTTTCCAAGTCTGTCATTTTGAGAATATTGCTTTTTTACAACATCATAAACTCTTTCAAATCACCCAAGAAGGCTGGTCAACCTCAAAAGACAAATGCAAGAGAGGAGCTGATAATGCAGAGGCTCTCCATGGGTAATCGTTTCAACACTGCAGCTGGAAATTTTCGCCAGTTCAGCACTGAACAGGGTAAGGATCTGTCTGTTCATACAGTGTCACAATGTTTAAGAGCATTTGGACTGAAAGCCAACTCTGCAGTGATCAAACCTCTCAGCAGAAAGAATCAGAAGAATCATTTTGTTTGGACAGAAGAGAAGTAGTCCACAGTTCAGTTTAATGATGAAAGCAAATTTAATTTATTTGGGTCTGATGGGAAACATTATGTTCGTTGACAGACTGGGGACAGACTGAACCCAAACTGTGTTAAAAAGTCAGTTAAAAGTGGTGGAGGAATTGTAATGGTTTGGGGAATGTTTTCTGCAGCAGGAGTTGGACTTGTCATACAGCTAAATGGCAGAGTAAATGCAAGTGTGTAATAGAACCTTCTTCAACAACACGTGGTTCCTTACTTGCGCTCATCACTCAATCAGCCTGCAATTTTCAAGGAGGACAATGCCCCCTGTCACAGAGCAAAATGGGTAAAGCAATTCCTTGAAACTGAAAACATTTAAACAATGAAATGGCCTGCCCAGAGTCCTGATCTAAACCCAATAGTAAACCTTTAGAAAGTCCTTGATGACAATGTTATGGTCAAGAAACCCACAACAGTCAAAGAACTGTGGAAAAGACTGGAAGAACAGTGGACCAAAATCCCACCAGAGCAGTGTGAGAGACAAGTGATGTCCTGTGGCCGCAGATGTGCTGAAGTCACTCAAAGCAAAGGCATGTACATGTCCTACTCTTTTCTTTTTTTTCTAAGGCATATCTTATAAATAATTTTTTTTTATGGCTAGATTTTTTTCTTTTGCTCTACTCAGTCTCAAACGGTCTAGCTGTATCCACAAATTGAAACACCCCTCACTTGGGAAGTTCCTATTTAATTCGAATGAGCTGATGGAGAGACCTGGTCACTTGCTCCTTCATCTGTAGTCATTTTACGAATAAATGCTTTGTGCAATCTATGAGAAAAATTGAACTAAAAAGAATATGGCAAGAATCTGTACTTTTTATATATTAGCAGGGCCGTATTTACCATTAGGCACCCGTGGTCCGGTGCCTAGGGCGGCAGATTGTGAGGGGCGGCACCTTCTGGCAGCAAAAAAAAAAAAAAAAAAAAAAAAATTTTTTTTTTTTTTTTTACATTTTTTTTTTTTGTGGCTGCCGAGCACAGGGAGCTGATTGACCCCGGAACTGCCGGCGCCTGCACTTCTGGGGTCACAGGCACACGCCAATCAGCTCCTTCCTCTGTGCTGCGTCCACTGCTGTGTGGACGTCACATGCAGAGCTCACAGCAGGATGCCGCGGATGACGCCGTGATGGAAGCTGGTGTCAGAGAAGAGGATACTCACGTGAGCCAGGAAGATGGCGGCGGGCACTGGAGCAGGTAAGTGGATTCATAAGGAGCGTGGGAGTGTCTCTAATGCAGACCGGAGATCTGCGCATGCGGGGGGGGGGATGCGGCAAAGGCTGATACTGGAGGGAGGCAGAGGCTGAGACTGGGGGGAGGCTGGAGGGAGGCAGAGGCTGAGACTGGGGGGAGGCTGGAGGGAGGCAGAGGCTGAGACTGGGGGGAGGCTGGAGGGAGGCAGAGGCTGAGACTGGGGGGAGGCTGGAGGGAGGCAGAGGCTGAGACTGGGGTGAGGCTGGAGGGAGGCAGAGGCTGAGACTGGAGAGAGGCAGAGGCTGAGACTGGGGGAAGGCTGGAGGGAGGCAGAGGCTGAGACTGGGGGGAGGCTGGAGGGAGGCAGAGGCTGAGACTGGGGGGAGGCTGGAGGGAGGCAGAGGCTGAGACTGGGGGGAGACTGGAGAGAGGCAGAGGCTGAGACTGGGGGGAGGCTGGAGGGAGGCAGAGGCTGAGACTGGAGAGAGGCAGAGGCTGAGACTGGGGGGAGGCTGGAGGGAGGCAGAGGCTGAGACTGGGGGGAGGCTGGAGGGAGGCAGAGGCTGAGACTGGGGGGAGGCTGGAGGGAGGCAGAGGCTGAGACTGGAGGGAGGCAGAGGCTGAGACTGGGGGGAGGCTGGAGGGAGGCAGAGGCTGAGACTGGAGGGAGGCAGAGGCTGAGACTGGGGGGAGGCTGGAGGGAGGCAGAGGCTGAGACTGGAGAGAGGCAGAGGCTGAGACTGGGGGGAGGCTGGAGGGAGGCAGAGGCTGAGACTGGAGGGAGGCAGAGGCTGAGACTGTGGGGAGGCTGGAGGGAGGCAGAGGCTGAGACTGGGGGAGGCTGGAGGAAGCCAGAGGCAGAGACTGGGGGAAGGCTGGAGGAAGCCAGAGGCAGAGACTGGGGGAAGGCTGGAGGGAGGCAGAGGCAGAGACTGGGGGGAGGCTGGAGGGAGGCAGAGGCAGAGACTGGGGGGAGGCTGGAGGGAGGCAGAGGCAGAGACTGGGGGGAGGCTGGAGGGAGGCAGAGGCTGAGACTGGGGGGAGGCTGGAGAGAGGCAGAGGCTGAGACTGGGGGGAGGCTGGAGGGAGGCAGAGGCAGAGACTGGGGGAAGGCTGGTGGGAGGCAGAGGCAGAGACTGGGGGAAGGCTGGTGGGAGGCAGAGGCAGAGACTGGGGGGAGGCTGGAGGGAGGCAGAGGCAGAGACTGGGGGGAGGCTGGAGGGAGGCAGAGGCAGAGACTGGGGGGAGGCTGGAGGGAGGCAGAGGCAGAGACTGGGGGGAGGCTGGAGGGAGGCAGAGGCAGAGACTGGGGGGAGGCTGGAGGGAGGCAGAGGCAGAGACTGGGGGGAGGCTGGAGGGAGGCAGAGGCAGAGACTGGGGGGAGGATGGAGGGAGGCAGAGGCAGAGACTGGAGGGAGGCAGAGACTGGGGGGAGGCTGGAGGGAGGCAGAGGCTGAGACTGGAGAGAGGCAGAGGCTGAGACTGGGGGGAGGCTGGAGGGAGGCAGAGGCTGAGACTGTGGGGAGGCTGGAGGGAGGCAGAGGCTGAGACTGGGGGAGGCTGGAGGGAGGCAGAGGCAGAGACTGGGGGGAGGCTGGAGGGAGGCAGAGGCAGAGACTGGGGGGAGGCTGGAGGGAAGCTGAGACTGGGGTGAGGCTGGAGGGAGGCTGAGACTGGAGGGAGGCTGGAGGGAGGCTGAGACTGGGGGGAGGCTGGAGGGATGCTGAGACTCAGGGGAGGCTGGAGGGAGGCAGAAAATGAGACTGGAGGGAGGCTGAGACTGGGGGGAGGCTGGAGGGAGACTGAGGCCGAGACTGGGGGGGAGGCTGTAGGGAGGCTGAGGCTGAGACTGGAGGGAGGCTGAGGCTGAGACTTGAGGAAGGCTGAGGCTGAGACTGGAGGGAGGCTGGAGGGAGGCTGAGGCTGGGGGGAGGCAAAGGCTGAGACTGGGGTAGAGAGGCTGATGCTGAGGGAAGATAGAGGCTGATGCTGGGGGAGAGAGGCTGATGCTGGGGGAGTGGGAGAGAGGGGCTAATGCTAGAGACAGAGGACAAGGGATGAGGGATAGTGCAATGACAAAATCGATTGGGTCCCCCAGGACACAGAATAAGAGGGGGCAGCATTGGGAGCTCATTGTGAAGAAGGGGCAGCATGTGTGGGATCAGTATGGAGTGGAGCAATGTAGGGGAGTCAATATCAAGAGTGGGGTAGTGTGTGTGTGGGGGGGTCTCAGCATAAGCGTTAGTGTGGTGGTCTTAGCATGAGTGGGGCAACATGAAGGTCTCATTATGGAAAAGAGGAAGGCAGCATTAGGAGCTCATGGAGAGGGACAGCATGCATGGGACATTGTGAGAAGGGGGCAGCATGCATGGGACACTGAGGAGGGGGCAGCATGCATGGGACACTGTGAGGAGGGGGCAGCATGCATGGGACACTGTGAGGAGGGGGCAGCATGCATGGGACACTGTGAGGAGGGGGCAGCATGCATGGGACATTGTGAGGAGGGAGCAGCATGCATGGGACATTGTGAGGAGGGAGCAGCATGCATGGGACATTGTGAGGAGGGAGCAGCATGCATGGGACATTGTGAGGAGGGAGCAGCATGCATGGGACATTGTGAGGCGGGAACAGCATGCATGAGACATTGTGAGGAGGGAGCAGCATGCATGAGACATTGTGAGGAGGGAGCATCAAGCATGAGACATTGTGAGGAGGGAGCAGCATGCATGGGACATTGTGAGGAGGGAGCAGCATGCATGGGACATTGTGAGGAGGGGGCAGCATGCATGGGACATTGTGAGGAGGGAGCATCAAGCATGAGACATTGTGAGGAGGGAGCAGCATGCATGGGACATTGTGAGGAGGGAGCAGCATGCATGGGACATTGTGAGGCGGGAGCAACATGCATGGGACATTGTAAGGAGGGAGCAGCATACATGAGACATTGTGAGGAGGGAGCAGCATGCATGGGACATTGTGAGGAGGGGGCAGCATGCATGGGACATTGTGAGGAGGGGGCAGCATGCATGGGACATTGTGAGGAGGGGGCAGCATGCATGGGACATTGTGAGGAGGGAGCAGCATGCATGGGACATTGTGAAGAGGGGGCAGCATGCATGGGACATTGTGAGGAGAGAGCAGCATGCATAGGACATTGTGAGGAGGGGGCAGCATGCAAGGGACATTGTGAGGAGGGGGCAGCATGCATGGGACATTGTGAGGTGGGAGCAGCATGCATGAGACATTGTGAGGAGGGAGCAGCATGTATGGGACATTGTGAGGAGGGAGCAGCATGCATGGGACATTGTGAGGAGGGGGCAGCATGCATGGGACATTGTGAGGAGGGAGCAGCATGCATGGGACATTGTAAGGAGGGAGCAGCATACATGAGACATTGTGAGGAGGGAGCAGCATGCATGGGACATTGTGAGGAGGGGGCAGCATGCATGGGACATTGTGAGGAGGGGGCAGCATGCATGGGACATTGTGAGGAGGGGGCAGCATGCATGGGACATTGTGAGGAGGGAGCAGCATGCATGGGACATTGTGAAGAGGGGGCAGCATGCATGGGACATTGTGAGGAGAGAGCAGCATGCATAGGACATTGTGAGGAGGGGGCAGCATGCAAGGGACATTGTGAGGAGGGGGCAGCATGCATGGGACATTGTGAGGTGGGAGCAGCATGCATGAGACATTGTGAGGAGGGAGCAGCATGCATGGGACATTGTGACGAGGGAGCAGCATGCATGGGACATTGTGAGGAGGGGGCAGCATGCATGGGACATTGTGAGGAGGGAGCAGCATGCATGGGACATTGTGAGGAGGGGGCAGCATGCATGGGACATTGTGAAGAGGGGGCAGCATGCATGGAACATTGTGAGGAGGGAGCAGCATGCATGGGACATTGTGAGGAGGGGGCAGCATGCATGGGACATTGTGAGGAGGGGGCAGCATGCATGGGACATTGTGAGGAGGTGGCAGCATGCATGGGACATTGTGAGGAGGGGGCAGCATGCATGGGACATTATGAGGAGAGGGCAGCATGCATGGGACATTGTCCTCACATCATGCTGCTCCCTCCTCACAATGTACAGATCATATTTCATAATCGAGGAAGGTGTGGTGGATATACAGTAGTTTATAAGGGAGGGCAGAGTGGTGTTTTAGTTTATTAGGGGCAGTGTCACAGTCACAGTATATAAGTGGGGACGGTGTGGTGGGAATATTTTATACTCATGCTATGTTTTGATGTGCCTGTGGTGATTCCCATTGGGGGGGGGGTTAGTTTCTTATTGATACTTTTTAAAGTGTTTTACAGAGTAGATCTGCCTTAAACAGATGTCGTGTGCGAAAACTCAGTTTTACGTTGTCACTAAGGGGCGCGACCACTTAAAGTGCCTAGGGCAGCACGAAGGCAAAATACAGCCCTGTATATTAGTCATTGAAAATCATGTCCCCAAACAAATTTGCTAAAATAAAGAGAAAGTGGTCAACCTGTTTAAGTCTTCATCCTTGTATTTGAAGCTAAGTAATCCAAAGAAAAATCTCCACACATTAGAAAGCTATATTAGAAATCGAATTAGCAATAATGATGGATACTAGATCGGGCATCAGGATGCTCAGAGACTCTTGGCGCTCAGCTGACTATCACAGGTGCTCGGATGTTTCATACATGAAACAACAACCACAAATCACAGGCTTGCTTCACTGCATGATGTGAGCAGGCACCTCAGTGAGAGCCATTTGCAGTCTCTGAATGGCTCTCACGGGGGTTTAAACAACGTTTTTGGATGTAATGTGTCCAAAAAAAAAATAACGCCTCACTTCTTCCAGAAATGTTCTGTATATGGCTGGCTGTATGTGGGTGGAGAGCTGAACTGCCCAATCATTGACTTTCATTGAACTCTTTACTCGATGGGAGGTCTTCCAGAGCGTCTGATCTGCTCAGTACGAGTAATGAGCACCCGAGCATTTTAGAGCTCACACACCACTAATCAGTAATTCTTGATTAAGGTTAATTCGAGAAGCACCCCTATCAAAGTTTTTATACTCTCAATATATTGCATTGCATCATATTATATAGCACTGTTTACTTACAATTGATAATTTTGCCCTTCTACCAGTTAATTATTCTGTTTTCCATTAGGTTGATGACATCACTTGATTAAAAACAGACTAGCTGAATCCTTATAAGCTCTATGTACAAACAGGAACTTTCTTTTCCATATACAAGTCAACATTAAAACTACAAATTTAGGTCTCTGAAAATAATTTGTAGTTCTAATGATGACTCATGTATGGAAAAGTCTGTTTTTAATCACATGATGTCATAGACTTAATAGAAAATAGAAGAACTAACTAGGTCAAGGAAAAATGAGCAATTGAAAGTACACAATATATAATATGATGATTGCAATATGTTAAGAAGATACAAATATTGATAGGATTACTTCTTTATATTGGATTCATTAGACTCATTAAAATTACTGGATATTATTATAAAACTAAAAGTCCACTTTAGTCATTTGCTGCTCTGAATTGTTGTAGACAATACCACTAAATCTTTCTACATCCTCAACCACATATTAGGCCATATTAGCAAGAATATTGTCAACAATCTACCAATATACGTAAAATGGAGAAAGTTGGAGTACATATAAAAAGTTCATATAAAGGAAGTACCTTGTAGAGACCAATTAAATTCTATCGGTTGTAACTTCCTGATATCTAGCATTGCTATATGGATTAAATATTGAGAATATATGTCACATGATATCACTGCTGCTTTTTAAGCTTCAACCTATTAATTTTGCAGATTCTTGGAGGGATTCCCTGGCAAGCATATTTCCAAAGGGTCTTATCGGCATCCTCAGCAACCTATGCCCAAGTTCTCTCCATTTTAGCAGCCTTTGGCTGTTTAGTGATGGCTATTCCCTCAATTCTCATTGGTGCTATAGGAGCTTCCACAGGTATGTGCGTAAGGTCTCATTATTTTCTTTTTTCACATTGAGAACTTAATGATCTGGTACATCTGGTGCCCGATTCATAAAACCCTGTTCATTAAACAGGAGACTGAGCTAGGTGGAGTATAATTTTGTGTGTGCCTCAACACAAATACTACTCTAGTCCCTGTAAGGTTTGTGGTGTAGTTTACACCACTTCTCATTATGAATTTGACAAGTGGCAGTCGCCATGCCCCTGTCCCACCCCAAATCTGCACACTATATCAGATCTGGACGAAAATGACATGAAAATGCCAAAATTATTTCACTTTTCAAAGCTTTTTATGCCAGAATACTGGGAAAACAGCTTTGATAAATCGGGCCCAAAGTGTATATTACTTTGTATGTGTAGAGGTTTAATTTAGAAATATACAAGTGTATCCAAGTTCTGGTGTTAGTGCTTCATTTAATTGTTTTCGCATATTCTTTATTGTATTCTTACTATTATATTTATACTGATATAGCAGATCATAACTTTGCCAAGTGTTTGACTTATCTCATATTAATCTTTGTAAGACATTAATTTGTGTGACCCGCTATTAATAACAATAAGCTTGTGTTTCCACATTACTTTTAGAGTGGAATCAAACCGAGTATGGTTTGCCTGATCCACAGAGTAGAAATGAAACAGATATGATCCTGCCCATTGTTCTTCAGTATCTCTGCCCTCCTTACATTTCTTTCTTCGGACTTGGTGCCGTATCCGCTGCTGTGATGTCATCCGCCGACTCTTCAATCTTGTCCGCCAGCTCTATGTTTGCCAGAAATATCTATCAGCTTTCATTTAGACAAAATGTAAGTTACTCCTGAGAATTTTCTTTTTGTAGATATATATGAGATTTACTATAATTAAAAAGCTATAATATGGTTAGTGTAAAACTTTAATTAAAGGAAATGGGTCACATTAATAAAGGTTGAATTTCAATTACTTTTTCTATTCCAATTTTGCAAGCTCATACCACAGACACAGTGTTTAATCATTATTTACATGTTTTTATATTACTGAGAGCAACAGACGAATAGAAAGGGAGCCGTAATTAATTGCTGGTGCTTTGAATGTCAGATATATTCCCTCTGTAACAAGACAAGGCGTAAAGTATCCTAGAAATAAAATAGTGTGTAACTTAAGAGGTCATTTGGTTAGAAAACTAATTTTCATCTTCTGTATTATGGTTTTCTGAGTTAATACATATCAGGTCTGTGCAATACATCTTTCAGACTTGAGTAGATAGCTGCTGTCAAATTCACCAAATCGGCTGGATTTTCCTGGGAAAGTCGATTCTCAGCTAAATTATTCTCTATAAATTGAATGTCCCTTATTATGATGGACTGGGTCGTGAAGAGGCCCCAGAGCATAGTAATCGTAAGATGTAGAAAAACTAAAAATTAAGTAACAGATACTTGGCACACTGTTCACATTTGCTTGCCCATACGGCCCAAGGCGCCGCTTCTTACCTACCATGTGTTGAAACCTCAGGCATCTTCATTAGAGGCCAGGACGTCTAGCCATAATTAGGCCCAGGATGTCCCTGTATTTGTCACAACAGAGGTCCCAGTCTGGATTGCCTGTCGTAATGTCTCGATCTAGAGTTAGGAGGCCATGTGTTTCAGTGCGCTGTGGCAGTGAGAAGAGGCGTTGAGGGCCATACCTGCCAGGTCCTTCAGAAAATTACAAATGACTACATAAAGGCCCCAGCATCCAAGAATTAGCTGGGTATTTTAGGGTTCTTCAAAAATATATTTTCCATTAGCTGTTTCCACCAATGTAGAATTGAAAATAAAAAATGTAGATTAATTAAAGCGCACCAATGACCAGGATTTTCCTGTATAAACTAAAGCCAGTGCTATACTGGCACTATTATGCTGATTCCAAATATACCTTTAATTGTTAGCTAGGATGTATAGTTTTTTTAAACACAAGCAAGTAAAGTTTGTAAACTGAACAGCTTTTTGATTGGCAGCAGCTGTGGAGCAGGTAATAACTGGGTGGGTTTTGATAGTGATTCCCGCCCCCTGCCTGTTGTTCCTCCCCCTATCTTGTATTCATGCAAATTCTATTCTAGAAGTATTTTACTAATGGTTGTGGCTAAATTAGAGTGGCTAGAAGGACCTTGCTGATGTCATACCCATGTGAACGGAAGGAGCAGGGCTTCAGCCAATATACTGTAGCTGATACCAGGAAGCAACATTATTTTTCTGTTGGTTGAGCTCCTTCTGGTCACATGGGTATGACGTCAACAAGGTCCTTCTAGCCACTTTGATTTAGCCACAACCATTAGTAAAATGCTTCTATAATAGAATTTTCATAAATAAAAGATAAGGGGAGAAACAACAGGCAGGGGGCAGGAATCACAACCAAAACCCACTCCAGCTATTAGGTAGATAGATAGATAGATAGATAAATTGTAAATGTTGAAAATACTGTCTTCTGTACAAGAATGAAATTATTTTTTTTTTAATTGAAATACCATTTACTTCCTAGGCATCAGAGAGGGAGATTTCATTGGTTATGAAGATCACTGTCTTTATATTTGGAGCTGGTGCAACAGCCATGGCATTACTGGCAAAGTCAGTGTACGGACTTTGGTATCTCAGTTCTGACTTGGTCTACATTGTCATTTTTCCTCAGCTGCTCTGTGTCTTGTTTATCAAAGGAACCAACACTTATGGCTCTATTGTAGGGTATGTCCTTGGGCTTTTTCTACGGATAAGTGGAGGCGAGCCATATCTACATCTTCAGGCTCTTATATGTTATGGTGACTGCTACGTAGACAAGAATGATATATATTTACAAAGATTCCCATTTAAAACACTCTCTATGCTGGTTTCATTTCTAACCAATATAGGGGTCTCTTACTTAGTCAAGTATCTATTTGAAAAGGGAACATGGTCACCAAAGTTTGATTTCCTAAATGCTGTGGTGGCTAAGCACAGTGAAGAGAACATGGACAAGACAACTCTTGTGAAGAATGACAATATCAATTTGTCGGAGTTAGCTCCAGTAAAGCCAAGACATAGCATAACATTGGGGAACACATTTGTAAATAAGGAGGCCATCAGTGACTTGGACTCAAGCCCAGAGTCTCCAGAACTTGAAAACAAGGACCTCTGATCTAGCCATAATAAGAATGCTGCTTCAACAGTAATAGCAATGAAAACTCTATAAACTGAAATACAGATGGTAAGCAGTGTTTTACTACAACTATATGGTTTTATATATGTATGTATGTCATTGCACAATTCAACATACACATCATATCTCCCTCCCACTAAGAAGGCACATATACTTTTAATACATATTTAATTTTATTCTACAAAATAAACTTTAATAAGATGAGGTTACATTTGCAGCCTGTCTTTGTTATATAAAAACCCAGCAATAATCCAAAAAAACACACTTAGTCTACCACAATTCAATGAAATCACTGCACCTACAATATATGTATTGTATATATCTGTAACATTTTTTACTGTAGAACCAGGTGTTTATTTGATAGAAAATGGTCGCCATATTAATATTCAGATATGAGCAATTTGCATTACATTTCATATTACATAGATTTTTATTTTAATGATATGTTTTCATATCAGTACTTATCTACTGTTTTTACAAGAAATAACTAATATAATACGTTTTGTATGCTTGCTCATTTAACTGAGCATATATACTATACAATATGTATTAAAAATGTTATATCTACAAGGAATGTGCATAGAATATGAAGAAGTATATTTACTTTGTACATCTATGGAGGATTATTACTCGTAAGGTCATACAGTATTTTCCGGATTTTAAGACGCACTTTGTTTCCCCAAAACTGGGGGTAAAATGGGTGTGTGTCTTACAATCCGGATATGGCTTACCGGGGGGGGCGGTAGTGGAGCAGGGTCATAGGAGGCAGGGTCGGCGATACTGAGGGCTAGGAGAAGCAGTGGAGAAGGTCAGGAGGGTCACAGGACAGGGTGTCTCAGCGGCGGGTGCATTGATCTGATTGTGGGCTCCATTGAATCGCCCACGGTTGACACGATGGACTTCAAGAAAATGGCTCCGGAGGCAGCGCGTGCACAGATTACCATGATGGACTTCAAGAAAATGGCAACGGAGTCCTATTTGCGCATGCACTGTCTCCATGGTCTTTTTCTTGAAGTCCATCTCATCAGCCACTGGCGATTCAACGGAGACTGCTGGCAGAACAATGGCACCCGCCGTGACACTCCCGCAGCCCGCTTGGAGATTAATAGCAGCTGCCACCGCCTCTGCTCCCCCAAGCCCACGGTATCACCGACCCTCTTGAGCTCCAACCCCTCCCTTCCTCTGAGCCCGCAGCATTGCTGACCCTGCCTCCTGTGACCTTCCTGAGCCGCTTCACCACCGTTGCTTCACCCTGGTGAGCATTAGGATTAAGACGCACTAGGATTATAAGGCAGACCCTCATTTTAACATTAAAAAAAAAAAATTCCAATTTTCCTCCTCTAAATTTGGGGTGCATCTTATAATCCGGTGCGTCTTATCAAATGAAAAATATGGTAATTTTGGTCCTTCTCTACTTGTTAATAAACAGTAATTTTCCCCAGTGACTGGACTTCCCAAACCTTTCTCATTTGCCCCAATAATTTCTTATCAAGGTTCTTTAATTTTTATGAAAACCTTGAAGTGACCCAGACTGGTCCAGTTATCTTAGCCGGTTCTTCCAGGGTACATTACTACCGCACATACATGTAAAATAAAATCTAAACAAATTGGACAATTTTAACCATTTTGACTAATCATTGTGGAAATGATGGCCTGTTAGATTGGATGCCTGTAAATAGCAGGTGAATTCAGCTGATCATTTGCCACTTTATGCAAGCCATTTTAGACTAGTTCTATAGATCAGACTCACTACTACTATACATCCTTAATATTATCTTGAAAATTATTGAACCAAATAAGGAAAACAAAGGATAAAGAATCATCCATCTCTTAGCTTCTTGTATATTAGGAGCTTTCTCACTTTTCCATTTGGATGTATCAACACTAAGAAACTAGGGGGTCAAAATATGTGAATTTTCTTAACCTTGATATTACTATCTATATGTCCTTAAACTTTCTAAAGCATGATTCCAAGATTTGTTAACTACAAAACCTAATAAAAATCATTTGAACAAGAATCATCCATCCCAATATCCAAGACCAATACCATTACCCAGTCAAAACTACATTAGCACTAGTTGCTGTTAATCTTGTTTAAAATAGTAATAATTGATTTGCTGTTTATAGAGTAACTAAACTTTTTTTTATTTAGTTATCCTCCCAAGATTGAAAAGTTATTAATTTTTGTAATTAAATTCATTAAATTATTTTGTTATTTTTCTCTCACAGACACTAAGCTGTAGTTGCTGTTTCACATGGCCAGTTCAGCCTCCTTTAAAAACTACTTTCAACTGCTGCTCAGCCAAGATCCATATTCTATTTGCGAACATATAGAGTAAGGGAATTTCCTTATATGATTATAGAAGTGTAGAGCAAAGAGGCTCAGAGAGGGGAACTGTCTTAGGCTACTTTCACATTTGCGTTGGACGGCTTCTGTTGCTATCCGCAGCCTTGAGGAATTACGGTAACCGTTGCAGGAAACTGTTGTATTCCTCATAGACTTCTATTAGCAATGAATGGTCTTCCGTTGCATCCACTGCACGACGCAGCATCGTTATTTTGAGGCTGCGTCGGGCGGAGGGAATGCAGCATGTAACTTTTTTTGAGCGGCGGAAGCCTTTATTTTTCACTGAGCATGATCATATTTTTTTTTTTTTTTTTTTTTAATCACAGAAACTTTATTTTGTTTCTCGGTGGCCGAACGTTTAGCTGAGCGCCCAGCAGCCGGCTATTGAAAGCGATCAGCTGAGCGCCTGGCCGCTGGGTGATCAGCTGATCATTCACAATAGTCTGCTGCCGGTAAAACTGTAAAGAAGAAAAAAAAATAAAAAAAAATAGATAAAAAAAAAGCTTTCCGTTGTTTTGTATGATCCGTTGCATCCGTTGTGTCATTATATGCAACGCATTAGTTGCATCCGTCACACAACGCAATGCAACGGATGCTGTTCAACGCAAGTGTGAAAGTAGCCTTAATATGATTTCTTGAAAATAGAGTACACATCTTTGTGAGCAGCAGTTGATAAGGACTTCTAAAGGAGCTTGAATTGGCCATGTGAAAGAACACTGCAGCATTGGAATTTAGTAGAGAAAGAGGGAAAATATGGGAATGAAATATAAATTACAAAAATGCATAACATTGCAATCCCTAGAGAATAATTACATTTTAAAAAGTTTATTTTTTTAAACTATAAAGGGGGAAACAACCATAAGTGATCTTTTAAAGTTCCACATAAAAATATGAGATTATACTGGATTTCCAAATTCATAAAGAGTTCAATCTCTTTTAACACTTATTAAATACTGAAACTATTGAAAATATCTTAAACAGCATATTACACCTAAGGCCATTAAAGGGATATTCCCAATTTTATATTAATGTATATTTATTAATTTCTTATTTAGTCAATAGAACTCATTTTTACATCTGTCCTATTTTGCACATATCACCGGCCTAAGTATGACCCTACAGGCTCTTTTCCCTTCAGCTGCCACTGGAACAGTCCTGTAGTTCCAGGGGCCCTGGTGATTCCTGGACAATGTAATCTCTCTCAACTGGCATCTGCTGTGTCTAAAAGGGAGCTTCTACAGTGGAGATTGTCACAGAAGAGGGCTGAGTCTCCTTCATCATAGAGCAGAGCTCATAACCAGGAAGCAGCAGTATGCCTGTGTGCTACAGAACGAGCTGTATTCACAGAAGTGAGAAAGGAGAGATAAGCTGAATGATCGACTGTATATACAGGGGACAGAAAGAAGCTATACACTGCAGTATGTGCTGTACATAAAGGGGACAGAAAGGAGAAATATACTGCAGGATGGGCTACACATAGAAGGAACATAAAGGAGAGACAATTACTGCTTGATGAGCTGTATATTGAGAGGATAGAAAGGAGAGATGTACAGCAGGAAGGATTGTATACACAGTGGCAGAAACACAGATATTTTGCAGGGTTTTATATTTACAGATGGGGCAGAAAGAAGAGATATACTGCACGATAGGTTGTATATAGAGTGGATAGAAAGAAGGATGGGTGATATACAGGGATTTTAGAGGAGAGATATACTGCAATATGTGGCTATGTATACAGGGATTGAGAATACTGGAGCTGATTTTATTGCTTGCTTGAGAGATCAGTGATGTGAAACTGCAAATGCTGCTCTATTATTGCATATTGCAGAAATGTATGCGTTAACATACCAGCATTTGCAGATGAGTGATCTGAGTGAAGCAGGCAACAGAAACAACTTTGCACTGTCATTGTAGAGTGCAGGAGAGTTGAGCTCTACCAAAATGAGCTAACAGTTATGCAAAATCAGATTGTGCTATACTGTAGATGGCAGAAGTTAAAATCGATCAGGCAGGGTACTGTACAGGAGCAGACAGTGTAAAGGGCATAATATGCATTTTACACTTATATTAGCTTGAGGATAACTTAGAGTAGTTGGCCCAGATAGGAGCGCATGGGTCTGCAGCAAGTAAGAGAGGCAAGTGCTGCTGAGAAATGTAGTTATAGTAGATAACAGTAGGAACAGTTATTAACCAGGTTGCACCCAGGAGCAGGTAAAGATAAAAAATAAATAACTGTACAAGAATGAAACTTAATATTTAGCTTAATCTGTTTGTCATCATTGATTTATTCATTACCGGTGCTTTGTAAAAAATAATGTGATTCTGGGAATAATTCTTTATCCTCATTGGCAGATTTTATTGAGTGATAAGTAACCATCAGTAATTAAATTTAGTGAGACATGCTAACTAAGTTTGGGATCTCTGAACATCCCCTTAATTTTAGAAACCAAAGGTGGGTTGGGTTAACAAACTTCGCCCATGTGCTGTTCTTTCATAGTTAGTTGTATTGCTAGCAAATTGCTGTTGGGAAAACTTACTTTTTAAATGGTTATTAAAAAATAAATTGTCACTTGACAGAATTAACATCAGCATTGTATGTTATTTTATGCAGATTTGTTAAGCTTATTAAATGTATCCCTACTATATACAATAATGCATTCGTCATCACATAAGGATGTAAAACTTTCAATAGATTGGGATGGATATAATTACTTTCCCTTTATGACAGCAATCATTGTTTCATTAAAACACAGAGCTCTATGTGTGCATTCATTTTCAGACCTCTAAGGCCCACCAATAATTCGACAAATTAAAGGACCACAGCACATAGCGCATATAATGTCATATATATATAGGACACGTAGCACATTCCTACTTCAATCTTTCCTTTCATGGTGGCTCCATTGAAGTGAATCAGACCAAATGCTGTTACTTGCACATTCAGATGGCTGGGAATCCACTTTGCAGGAAATAACAGTGAAGGGGTTCCTCCATTCTGAGGATTGTGGGAGTCCAGGAAGTCAAATCTCCAACAATCGTATGTGATAACATACTAGTGATGTATCATCACTTTATGAGATGGAAATAACCTTTTAATTATGTTATTTTTCAATATGGAAAAAAATGATAATATTAATTATATATATATAAAATAAAAATATCCATCAACAAACATGGTCATCTTTTCTTCAATCCCAAATGAACATTACCCTAAAAAAGCACATACACTATACCTAATGCAGATTTCAAGGGGTCTTTCTACAACTACAAAGGGGTACAGAGATTCTCCAACAAGTAATGAGAACAGGGGCCCAGAACTTGCATTTTAATTCAGTGCAGTCAGAGATTGGAATTATTGAAGAGCAAGCATGCTCAGCACTGCTCGATACTTGATCGAGCATTGGTGTGATCGGGTATGCTCGTTACTCAACCAACTATAGCAGGTGCTCTGGCTGGGAAGGTCCATGGATATTGACTCCTTCAAACCCTGGTGCAGCGGCAATTGTTTAATATTTTGGGGGGTTCATGTCAGCTGTGTAATGTCTGCTGGCATCAAGCCCAGTGGTTATTAATGGACAGGTATCTATCAGACGCCCCCATTACTAACCCAGTAAGTAAAAAGAAAAAAAGACATGCAGGAAAAAAATGTTTCTTTGAGTAAAGACTCCCCCACACTATCCCTCATTCAGCAATTTATTATCAAAAATGTTAGTACAAAGTTCCATTATAGTCCACGATCCATGAATGCAGCTCATGTGACTGTGAATAGCAGTAAAGCACAGCTGTTTACAGGCACGCACTGTGTAATGAGATAACTCTCATGAGAGCTGCCGGCTCAACGCTGCGTTCAGTGACACCCAGCAGCTCTGATGAGAATTGCAGTCAGTACCTGGTGCCTGTGAAGAGTCAAACTTTACTGCTGTTCACGGTTGCTGGAGCTGCACTCGTGAATTGTGGACTATGATGGAACTTCACGGGAACATTTTTGGTAATAAACTGTTGAATGAGGGATACTGTTGGAGAATCTTTATTCAAATAAACTATTTTTGTTTGTGTCTTTTTTTTCTTTTAACTTACTGGGTTAGTAATGGACCTGTCTGATAGATACCTCTACATTACCAACCCCTGGGTTTCATGCCAGCTGACATTACATACTGTAGCTGAAATCAACCCCAAAAAATATTACCTCGATGGCCACTGTACCAGGGTTTGAAAAAGCCAATATCCATGGACCTTCCCAGCCAGATATGAGAAGCTATCTGTTTTACCTTGGCTGGTTATCAAAAATGAGAGGGAAATCCAAATTCATTTTTTTATTAATTATTTATTTAGCTCCCAGCAGCGACATGGGAGTCCAGGCATCTTCCCCATGCTGTTCCATTCCATTTGAGCACTATTTCCATCCATTTCAGTGATTTTCTAGCCTTTCTGTGGGGGTGTCCAGGAAAAATGCTCGAGTTTTCTATTGACTTCCATTATACCCGTTACTCGAATTGAGCCCATCCGAACATCTCACCTGCTCGATTCGAGTAACAAGCACTCAAGAATTTTAGTGCTCACTCATCACTAATTGGAATGACTTGGTTGAATACATAAGCTTCCTTTACATATATGTTGTCTATGATACCTTGGATGTCCACCCTCAGCTGTTTTCCATAAGCTTCATAGACAGAACAAAAAAGGCCAGAAGTGCAAATATGGGGCTAAGTAATCTCTGACCACAAAGAGGAAGAACAGAGGTTCAGGATCCTCATTCTATTCAATGGAAGCCCCAGCATGATCCATCTAACAATAATTTTTGTCTATCATCGCTGTTGTATTATATAAGTGATTTGCTGTAAAATGCTGTAATTTTATAATCTTATCTACATAGTGTTCTCATTATTATTTATTAAATGTTTGCTTGTGTTTAGTGAATGTAACTATTGATCTCATGTGTCCACTTAATAAGAACCCCTATATAAATCAAAAACATTAATCACCAAATAGAAGCCACTGACCAGAAAACACATAATATACGTACATTTTAGACAATTAATATCAACTAGTGCCTTACAGTAAACATGACATCCTTACTGTGCATGTGGAAGTGATGTCTTCTCAGATACTTCACATACAATATGCAAATCTTTACATTTATTTTGTTCCTTGTCTAAACTTAGTAAGAGTATTCTGCACTGCTAACCAATCCTATTTATCGTTTGATGAATTGTATGAAATAAGGCTTATTGTAGATTAGGATATAGAACTATATATATTAAAGTTGGTGTGAATTTATTCACACAACCCATTCCACAGAACTTATAAACAAGTTAATAATATGCAAATGATGAAAAAATGGAACCAAATTTCTCAAAACATCTCAATTTATTCAGTATCCATCGTAAGGGCTACACGCAGATATACACATAGTAGCGTTAGCTCAATGGAACATCATCACAAGCGAGCATGATATCTATCCTAATCCCAGAATTATGGTATGAGGTGACACAAAGTATGTTACCCTCCCCCATCAAGTCTTCATTGCAGCTATGCACTAACAGCTCAGCATTAATTTGGTTTTGGGACCAGAGATATGACCATTTTTCATAAGTGTCCCAGGAACTGGACTTTAAACACAACCATGCCAGGTTTCATGTTACTGGTGCCTCTGTGAGCTGCTTATGTGGCTTAAACATGCTTCTATGGTCTACAGCATGTTTACTTGAGCACATCTGGAACGTCATTGGTCTTCAATTGAAAATGGAGTTTCAGCAGCGTATCTTGATGACCAAGAGCATTCAGCATGGCAGAACATTCCTGAAATAACCATTAACAACCTCATTCATAGCATGCCAAGGTGCTTAGGTGTATGTATTTCTTTAGTTATACTCGATACTGAATAAAACAGGATGTTGTGTAAATTTTGTTTCCATTTTTTTCACCTTTGCATATCATTAACAAGGCTATCAATTCTGTGATTTCAATTATTCCATGACTTTTACATATAGATGTTACAATTTTAATGTTGAAGAATGTATAAATATACAGCGTAATCCAGCAAAACAGGACTGAACCTCAAAGGAGGTGGCCAAACATTAAGTTTGGGGAAAGTTTTGCTTCTTTCCTCTGCTGAAATTCTTTCCCTTTAAAAAAACTAAAAAATAAGGGACTACAAAAATATTACATTTGTGAATGAGACATTTTTTAATATTTGTAAGGCAAAGAATGCTGAATTAGCAAACTCATTGGCAGCTGATTTTTTTATTTTATTTTTTTCACAAAAAATATTTTGGTATTTTCTTGCAAAGTTATACATGTAAAGTTTGTTTTTCAAACAGAAAACTGGGAGATCTCCAATACAGTGGAAACTTGGTTTACGAGAACAATCCGTTCTGGGAGAGTGCTTGTAAACCAAGTTACTCGTCTAGCAAAGCAATATTTCCCATAGGAAATAATGCAAGCTCAGACAATTTGTTCCACAACTTGTTCAATGTCCCATCCTGGTCCCCTATTGTGCCATTCCACACACGCACAAACACACACAAACACACACACACACACACACACATATAGACACATATTATGCTCACCTTACCTTCCGGTCCCTCGCCGCCCTCCTGGTTCTTGTAGTCCGCCGGTACAGGATGTGTATCAGGTAACCATCGCCACCGATGTCGGAGCTTCCGCTGCCAGTGCTCTGACATCAAAGGCATGAGCCACTTGCCTCTGATTGGTCAGTGAGCTGCCTTTGAGAAGCATCTGACAGCGGACGTTCCTCCATCGTCGCGATAGTTACCGGATACGCATACTGTACCTGCGGACTACAAGAACCAGGAGGCCGGCGATGGAATGGAAGGTAAGGTGAGCATAATATGTGTGTGTGCATGTGTTTTTGTGTGTGTTTGTGCGTGTGTGTGCATGTGTGTGTGGACTGCTAGAGCGGGTCAGAGCGCGGTGAAAGTACGGAACTGGAAGTGTGTGCGGTGAGTATTTGCTCGTAAAGCAAAGTTTGCTCGTACACTGAATTACAAATTTACAGCAAGCTTTGCTCATATAGCGAAATACTCGCACACCAAGTTACTCATAAACCAAAGTTCCACTGTATACCAAATTTGCTAAATATTCTGAAAAATAATTAAAAAACAACCTTTAGACTTAAAGCTACAAAGCTTTTTGTCACACATTTTTTATGTGTATGAGTAAGAGGACCTGTTACCTCTCTATGTCTCTTTTACTAAATAATTGTATTCTCCATAATGTAAGAATTCTGAAACATTTTTACTTAACAAACGTACAGTAAATTGTACCATTTTTAGGCTATTCCTCCTACAAAGGTATAAGAAAATTGACAACTGAGAGTTACCATTTGAGAATGTGTCTTTATGCACTTTGGCACTGCCCAAAAATTAGTAACCAGGAGAGACACACCTTTTTGACAAAGCAAATGGTAACAACCAGTTATGATAAATTCATGCATTGCAAGGGGGGATAATAAAGTGTAAAGTTCTAAAAAACATGTACAAGAATAGTTATTTTTGGTTGAATACAAAAACAGACATGACAGGAGACCTAACAGGTAATCTTTAAAGGGAATCTGTCGGGTAATTTTGTAGTACAATACTAATGTTATCTTTAAATAGGGATTAAGGAGACCTTTCAGGATCAGTAAGTTTAATAGCTCTACCTTATCCTGTTATCCTGCTGTAACCTCCCTAGAATTCAGTGTCTCTTGCATGCTAGTCAAGTGTATGTAAATACAATTTGCATATTCATCTCTCCACCTCCCACCTCTCACTGCATTCACTATCACTGCTGAGAGGTGGGAGGGAGTATTGGTGGGGGCAGCAGTGAAAATTCAGTCCAAAGTTACTATCACTGATGCCAGCAATGAGAGATGGGAGGAGGGAGCAGTGAATATGCAGTTTGTATTTATATCGCTTGACTATTTACTGTTTCACACTGAATTCTACAGAGCTTACAACAAGATAACAGGAAGGGGGTGAGCAAGAAAAGTTACTGATTCTGAAAAGTCAACTTAAAGGGAACCTGTCACCAGTTTTTTGCCCTATACGCTGCGGCCACCACCACTGGGCTCTTATATACAGCATTCTAACATGCTGTATATAAGAGCCCAGGCCGCTGGGTATAACATAAAAAAAACTTTATAATACTCACCTAGAAGGTCGCTCCGGTGCACAACAGTCGAATGGGTGGCGCCGTTCTCCGGGACCGGCACCTCCCCTTTAGGCCATCTTGGTCTTCCTTACTTCCTTATTCTGAAGCCGCGGTGCATGATGCATCTACGTCATACACTCACGCCAGCATTGAGGTCCTGCGCAGGCGCACTTTGATCTTCCCTGCTCAGGAAGACCAAGATGGCAAAAACTGGTGACAGGTTCCCCTTTAAGTCCTATTTAAAGATTTCAATAGTATTGTACAACAAAATCATCTGTCAGATTCCCTTTAAGGGGAATTTCTCCAGTTAAAGAAGAAGAAGGGAGCAGATGAAAATGTGTCTGTCACACTGCTAATTGACTGGAACATATTTAATTGTCCCATTATTAGTTACGATTTTCCATGCA
Source organism: Anomaloglossus baeobatrachus (assembly GCF_048569485.1). Taxonomy (NCBI): domain Eukaryota; kingdom Metazoa; phylum Chordata; class Amphibia; order Anura; family Aromobatidae; genus Anomaloglossus; species Anomaloglossus baeobatrachus. Next base: position 485,324,590 of record NC_134354.1, on the reverse strand, counting down.
TATGTCAATTCACTGTGTGCTTAATTTTATAGTTGCAAGAAAACCTGTATTAGAAGAAAGTTGAAAGTGAGAATCAACTTACTTCAGAAATAGAAAAAAATAATACTTTGCATATACGTGTAGATTTGTGTTTCTCTGATCAAATATGTGTTGTAGGTTTTCTGCATTGTAACCATACTAGTCCCAGGTACAGATGCAGTGTATTGTTCTTGTTGTTCTATACCTTGCATAATGCGTCTACTGTTAACTTACAAAAACAATTGATGTTGTCTCATTGTGATGTCAATCTGCAACATGAGCAGAGAGAAACATGTGTATCTGTCAGTTGAACGACTTTTCAGATTATTGTTAAAATATATATTTTTTGTTTTGTTTTGCACATAATGTATAGTAAAATGCTTAAAAAATAAGATAACATGTATCTATTGTTCAAGTACTGTATTAAATAGTGCCAAATGGGTTCTGGAAAATAATTGTGTAATATAAAGTTTATATTTATCTATGTAACCCACAGATATACATATTTATTTTAATAGTTCTATAATATAATGTGTGTAGCATAGCAAAGATAATACGCTTTAATAAACTTCTTGTTTTTTACTCATGGTGTACAAACTAATTTATCTATGTGGATAAGATCTGTTTAGGCTAAATTTAAGGGTGTATACAGGTGCGGAGGATTTGTTCTAGAGAGTTCTACGATGAAAATTAGTTGTGCTCACCTAACTGGGTTTTGTTTGGCAGCAAGCTAGTCTTAAGGCCACGTCTCACTAAGCAACATCGCTAGCAACATCGCTGCTGAGGCACGACTTTTGTGACGTAACAGCGATGTTGCTAGCGATGTTGCTGTGTGTGACATCCAGCAACAACCTGGCCCCTGCTGTGAGGTCGCTGGTTGTTGCTGAATGTTCCGGACCATTTTTTAGTTGTTGCTCTCCCGCTGTGAAGCACACATCGCTGTGTGTGACAGCGACAGAGCAACAACTGAATGTGCAGTGAGCAGGAGCCGACTTCTGCGGACGCTGGTAACCAATGTAAATATCGGGTAACCAAGAAGCCCTTTCCTTGGTTACCCGATATTTATCTTCGTTACAAGCGTCCGCCGCTCTCGCGCTGTCAGTCCCTGCTCCCTGCACACATAGCCAGACTACACATCGGGTAATTAACCCGATGTGTACTTTGGCTAGGAGTGCAGGGAGCCAGCGCTAAGCGGTGTGCGCTGGTAACCAAGGTAAATATCCAGTTAGTTACCTGATATTTACCTTAGTTACCAAGCGCAGCATCGCTTCCACGCATCTCTGCTGGCTGGGGGCTGGTCACTGGTTGCTGGTGAGATCTGCCTGTTTGACAGCTCACCAGCAACCCGTGTAGCGACGCTCCAGCGATCCCTGCCAGGTCAGGTTGCTGGTGGGATCGCTGGAGCGTCGCTTAGTGTGACGGTACCTTTAGATGTTTATGCAACATAATAGCTTTTTGTGAATTTACCCTATCACACACTCAGCACCAGTTCTAGGCAAATTGTGACCTTGAGCGAAATTAAATGTGGGGCGCCATATTCTGAAATACTGTAGCAAAAACAGCAATACAATTAATTCAGTACATTGAAATTAATTTGGGGATATTAATAATCTGAAATTGTCCAAAAGAAACACAAACTAACAAAATTTCTGTCTAAGATTTAAAACTTGAATTGGTGAGAATCAATTTATAGAATGGTAGAGTTGGAAGGGGCCTCAAGGGTCATTGGGTCCAACCCCTGTGAGTGCAGGTTTTCCTAAATTATCCCAGCTATATATTTATCCAGTTTCCGATTGAAGATTTCCATTGATGGAGAGAGCTCATTACCTCCCGTGGTAGCCTTTTCCACTCTCTGACTGCCATCACTGTCAGAAAGTTTTTCCTAATGTCACAATACTCAGTTCAGCGGCCAGATCAGTAACCTGTGGCCGCTGAACGGGACCATTGAGAAATGACTCCTTTTGATTAGCCTTCATGGCCTGACATTATCATTGTGGCATTTACCACATATAACTTTGCCAGAGGCCGTCTAATCAATAGAAGAGATGGGGATGCAGAGAGGTAGGCTGCAATTCTGATGGCACTCATCCAACAGAAGAGGCTAGTGGCCTGACCACTTGACCAGGTCTGGCAAAACATTTCACACTATCTCTAATTAAAATATATTACAAAGCTGTATCTTTGTAGTCTACAACTTAAGTTACTAAAAACACAGTTCCTCATGATGTCCTCACCCACCACCCATTCTGCTCATGGATGCAAACAGAATTATTACAATATACAAGAGAAAAAACATAATTGGTATTGCCACATCTGTGACAAGAAAAACTGTATAATAACCATGTTATTTACCCTGCATGATGATCACCAAAAAAAGTCTAAAAAGCAATAGAATTGTTCACAATCAACACAATTAAAAGCATTAAAAAAATACTGCCAATGAAGGTCAACTCATAACTCATACCACAAAAAAACAATCCTGCAAACAATGCCTTCAATGAAAAAATAAAAAAGTTATGGCTAAAGTAGTAAACCTTAAAAAAATATTAAAACCTTACATTTATAGATTAGTTTAGTATTACCATAACAATACTAACCAAGAAAATTTTGGTTTATGTGTAGAGCTAAGCGGACCCACAAAAAAACGGGACCGGCGGGTCCCTGCTCATTTTCTTAAAAAATCCGGATCTGGTCCGGAATCTGGTACTCATATCTATGAAAACCAGAATCTAGGGATTAAAAATGTTGGAGGAAGGGAAAGGGGGATAGGAGCGCACACAGTGTACTCACTCATGCTCTGTGTCATGGTGGCAAGCTGCTTTCGAGTCGTGCATTCACATCCGGAACTGCGTGGGCCTAGATCGTGCACTAAAAGTAAAGGTAGATGCTAGAATATAAGGGGTCCTTCCACGTATGACGGAATTTGTCACATGATAGGGGGGCGTGTTCAAAATCCAGCCCGTGATGTGTCCTGTTCTGCTCAGCCTGAGCGGCCTACTTCAAGAAGCAAAATACAAGAATTAGCGGCACTTCCTAGATCTTATAGTCTGAACTGGTGCAAACTGAACATAGCATACATTATCAAAAGAGCAGCTGCAGTCAAATAAAGGGAGGGGCTAAAAAGCAAAGATATGTAAATGGTGAACACTGGAATGGGAAAATGCCCTATTGCAAATAGTGCAGCTGCTATTTTGATAATGTATGCTATGTTCAGTTTGCACCAGTTCAGACTATAAGATTTAGGAAGTGCCGGCAATTCTTGTATTTTGTATTATGGAGTCATGTCCTTTGTCTGCTCACTCATCCTAGTGACCTCAGGTGTTTTAATTTTCCTTTTGCAGGTTCTTCTCTAGCCCTTATAAAGAGGTCAGAATTGACACGAAAAGAGGCAGAAATTTAGATTAGAACCCAGTTGAGAGTTATACCTTGGAGTGGTAACTGGGCTCAATTAAACTTGGCCAATATTATTTGCAAAATATTTTTTTTTTCACATTTTTCATGTTTTCTTTGCAGTAATGCATTTTCATATTCCAGTGTTCACCACTTACATATCTTTGCTTTTTTCCCTCCCTCTATTTGAGTGCAGCTGCTATTTTGATAATGTTTCATGAAGCAGGCCACTCAGCATGAGCTGCTGTTATGGTCAGGAGACCGCAAAAAGATCTACAAAAATCCCATTAAAAGGTTGAAAAAAATGCACAAAGATTAGTTGGAAACGTAGCTGGCTGCAATCCCCTGACAACAAAAACACAACTGGAAGTAGCAATGGAGCGTTCCTAACCAACCTAGATGCCTCGTCACCACCGGAAAACTAGCTAACCTCAAAGATGAAATGAGGAATCCTGACTTGCCTTGGAAGAGCCCCAAAGGAAAGTAAAAAGCCCCCAACATATAACAACGGTGATGTAAGAAAAAATAACACACAGTTGTAAGTGTAGGGTTAAGCAAAGTGAGGCCCTGCTAGCTAGATACAAATGGATAGGATAGATTACTGGTTGCAGCCAGCAAAAACTCTGAAAAAATACCACTGCATGATAATAAAAAATATTCCCTTAAAGATCACACAATTTTCCTCCCGCTATATCAGGAACTCTTGTGAAAATACATTTACATGGAAAATGCAAATGTATTAGAAAAGATCATAACTACAAAAAACACCTGATATACAAAAATACAAATCCTGATGAGAGAAGGAGTAACAACTCACTTTCTTGCTGGGAATAAATCGCTCTCCAAAAATGGTGTAGTAAAAGCACTTATTCATCAGCAAGAAACAAAAGATAATATTCTCAAACACAAGTTCAGGAAAAGACATAAATCAAGCAGAAAAGCCCTTCAGTGCAAATTCAGCCCCAACCAAGCCCAGACCTAGAGAGCAAAATACTTATCAGGCATTGCTGCAGACTGAGGATAATATGGGTACAGAACTGATACAAAGGAATGAAAAACCACTGTTGAAAGCATTCCTGGAGAATCCAAAAACAGCTCGAAAGGTAAAACAAAAACCTAAAGAGGCAGGTAAAAAGCCCAAAGGCTGGAGGACAGGGATTTAAGACATCTTCCCATGAGGAAAAAGCAATTATCACTGGCAAAGGTTAGACAGAGACAACTTTCCTTTATACTCCCAGGCTGGACTCAATAGGCTAGCTGAAACAGCAATTATCTTCTACACCTGTCTGAGCGACAGATGCAGAATCAGCCTCACTACCAGCACTAGCCACCAGAGGGAGTCCAGAAACACTCCCAGGGACAGCACCATCTCTGATGCAATTGACAGAAAGCTGAGCTCGCAATGTATACTCCTCTGTTTAGCCTGAGTGGCCTTCTTCATGAAGCAGGCAGCCCAGGATGAGCTGTGCCGGCGATGTTTCCCCCTCTACTCAGCCTGTGCCTCCCAGTGCATGAATCATGCACTGGGGACACCCCAGGATGAGCCTGCATCGGTGATGTGTCCTGCTCTGCTCAGCCTGTGCCTCCCAGTGCATAAATCATGTACCGGGAGACCCAGGATGAGCCGCGCCGGCGATGTTTCCTCCTCTGCTCAGCCTGCGCCTCCCGGTGCATGAATCGTGCACTGGAGCCCCCCAGGATGAGCCTGCCCCGGTGATGTTTCCGGAGCAGCATACAGCTGGACTTTAGCCTGGATAAGTATGAAGCGCTTGCTTCGTTCTTATTTTCTTTATTTTTCCTTTATTTTTTTATTATCTCGAATTCCGTATCTGGATCAAACATCCAAACTCCCGAGCCCGGGTCCGTCACCAGGGCAACTTTGAAACTTTGAATACGCGAGGATGCGGACTTTTACAGTCCAGGTCCGCTCAGCCCTATCATTTATAATGATGAACACAATAAAACCAATATAAATAAAGATAATTAAAAAACATTGTGCACTGAACTGGGCATACATTAGTTTCTTCTGTCATCTACAGAAGGAAATTGCAGTTCCCCATAGCAAAATTCATAATTGTCAAAGCAGGGAGAAGTCACAAAAGAACACATGTTCCAACTCTTTAACTCAGGGAGAGGCACCTACTCAGTAATTTTGCCTTTATTAGTAGTGATGAGCGAGTATGCTTGTTACTACTCGGTACTCGCACGAGTATCACTGTACTCGGGCTACTCGGCGGGTACCGAGTAATTTTGCAATACTCGTGCTGTACTCGTGGTCTTCATCCCTGCATGTTGGCGCTCTTTTGAGAGCCAGCCCTCATGCAGGGATTGGCTGGCAGACCACTGCAATGCCACAGCCCTGTTAGTTGTGGAATTGCAGTGATTGGCCGGCCTGCACAGCGTGACCGAGCCTTTATACCGGCGGGCGCGCTGTGCTCTGTACACAGCCATCTCATATTCCCTGCTTTCCATGCCCACAGGCACCTATGATTGGTTGTAGTGAGACACGCCCCCACGCTGAGTGACAGGTGTCTCACTGCACCCAATCACAGCAGCCGGTGGGCGTGTCTATACTGTGCAGTAAAATAAATAAATAATTAAAAAAAACGGCGTGCGGTCCCCCCAATTTTAATACCAGCCAGATAAAGCCATACAGCTGAAGGCTGGTATTCTCAGGATGAGGAGCCCCACGTTATGGGGAGCCCCCCACCCTAACAATATCAGTCAGCAGCTGCCCAGAATTGCCGCATACATTATATGTGACAGTTCTGGGACTGTACCCGGCTCTTCCCGATTTACCCTAGTGCGTTGGCAAATCGGGGTAATAAGGAGTTAATGGCAGCCCATAGCTGCCACTAAATCCTAGATTAATCATGTCAGGATCCTGTTCGTGACGCCAAGTTGTCGTGGGCGGGGAGGAGGGTGTCAGCACACCGCGCTCACCCCTTCTGCTCGGGTCCGGCAGCTGCTCAGTGGTGGCTCGAGCGGTGGGCCGGATCCCGGGGTTTCTCTCCTCGCCCGTGAGTGAAAAGGGGGGTTGTTGGGTGTGGGGATTGTTATAGTTCGTGACGCCACCCACGGTTGTGGTGATTTCACCACCGCTGCTCAATATGGGGATCCCGGGGATGGTGATGTGGAGCAGCCAGTTGTTGTGTCGCCCCTCCGTGGGTAGGGGTTGGTGATCCCGGGGCCCAGTGGGGTGCAGGGGCGCAGGGGCAGCGCTGTGCCTTGCGGCACTGAGGTACTCACTCAGCCAGTAAACACGACACAGTTCTCGGTAAACAAACGGCTGGTTGGACGGGTCCCTCGGACGGTTCACGGTGCTGCGGTTCCCTGCAGTTAGCGGTGACGGTCTCTTCCCTGCACCTTTGAAATGTCTGTTTGGTAGCGGTGTATTCCCACCGGTTACCTGCTCCCCGACTGCAATCTGGGCCGGAGGAGCTCCACACTTTGCCCGCAGGCGCCGGCCCTGGGAAACTGGTGCCTTGGCGGTGGCGGTGTTTCCCCGTTGTGGTTGGACCTTTGCCGTCAATCAGGACTTGCTTGTTGGGGGATCTACGTCCCCTTCACTAACGGATTTAGCAATTTACAGCGACTCCAAGCCTTGCTGGGATCCGAAAGCCCCTGCTCTGGTGCTGACTGCCCTTTGTATACTGCTCCAGGCCCCCGGATACACACAGCCTCCGTGGCCCTTCCAGCAACCTCCAAACAGTCCCACTGCAGATCTTCACCACTGTCTGCTGACCTTGCTGACTCCGTCTGGGCACACAGCCACAGACTAACTTCAGGCTTTCTTTCTTTACTGCTTTCTTCCTTCACTTTCACTTAACTGTTTACTCTAGCCCTGTCTAGACTACTCCTTCACTCCTTCCACTTCCTCCTCCCTGACTAGACTCTGTTGTTTACTCAAGCTCGTCCCTGAGCTGACTCCTCTCTAGCCCTTAGCTAGACTTCAACTGCCTGGTTTCTCCCGCCTCCAGAGTTGTGAGCTCCTTGGTGGGCGGAGCCAACCGCCTGGCCCACCCCCTGGTGTGCATCATCAACCTCTGGAGGAAGGCAACAAGGATTTGTGGGTTAGCTGGTGTACCTACAGGGAATGTGGGGTGCGTGTGTGTTGTTATCTGTGTCCCCTGGCTTGCCCAGGGCGACACACTCACACTGTACCCCCAACACAGTATGATATAGCCTTAGTGCCCCAACATGGTATCATGCCTCTCATTGATCCCAACACAATATAATGCCCCTATCATGCATCCCACCCAGTATGATGTCCCCAGAGTTTCTTCACATACATTATAAGGCCCTTATAGTGAAATCAGAAATAGTATGATGTCTCCATAGCCCTCCACACAGTACGATGTCCCCACACAGTATGATAGCCCCCATATATTATGCTGCCCCCCCCACACAGTATGATGCTCTCCACTACCTTCGCGCAATATGATGGACCAGCACAGTGTCATGGACCCCACATTGCATGATGGCCTCATACAATATTATGCAGACGACAATGGACAGTGCAGCACACAGACAGAAGAGGCAAAACAGAAGTGCACAATGCACTTCTGACCTCTACCTGCATCGGATTAGCAAATTGTGCAGTGTGAAGTCTGGGCAGGATCATTGCAACAGAAGAGACAGAGATGCACACAGAGGGACCTTTCAATGAATGAGGATCCTGGGAAAAAGCCCAGTCTGCCCCCACCCCCAACACTAACCTTGCACATACCAAAAATATGTGTATAAAATATATACATTAATTGGTGCATACTTCTATTGCGTTTTACATTGGCAAGTAAAAACACATACAAAATGTATTGATTGCACCATTTTGAAGCCAAATTTATAGTGTTTACATTAACCTTTCATTAGGTCATAAATTAGCTTAGATGATAGATTTAGAAAAAGAAGGACAGGATCTATACATCAGCCTTTAGACAAGCTCAATATCTCAGTGCTGAATTTGATACTTAAATTCTGGAGTTTGCGTTGTACTGTGATAAAAACTGTAGAAACCAAATTATATTTTTAACTACATTTTTTTGTAACTTTTTCAAGACTTGGGGAAAAAATGAGGCATATAGGATAAAAACTGCACAATATCAGCAATCTGCTGTAAAACAAAAAAAAAACTAACAAGCAAGGTTCATTATGTGAATAGAATTTATTAAAATGTAACATCTAAACACACTGAGGGAAAAGAAGAAAAAGTGACAACAGAGCAGATGCATTCTTCACATCAGTTGTACAATCAGATTTCCATTAACTTCAGTATTGAATAAATGTACAGCATAGCATGATTGAGCACCATGTCACTAGGTAAAAATGAACTGTGACTCCAAACATTAAAATCATGAGTCCAAAACTTCCCAGATCTCAATCCCTTTGAGTCTGCATAAACTTGATGTATCCTTCAATAAAAAAGTAACATTTTATGAAATGCCTATAATTGTATTTTAGTAAGCAAAGAAACATCTGCCCTGATATTCTAAAACACTGAAGCAGCAGACTTTGGGAGAACCAAAGGTTGTGTCAATTTGAAAATGTTGTGTCTACGACTGAAAGGTAATATGCTTTTTTCACATTGAAGTCAATGAAGTAACAAGTGTGAAAAGCTCAATTTGAGATACCATAAAATTACAACCAACTGAATCCATAAAAGATGAAAAGACATCCCATTTCCTAGAGCTAGCATGATCCTGTAAGTTGTTGTCAAGTCCTAAGGGTACTTTACACACTGCAATATCGGTACCGATATCGCTAGCGAACGTACCCGCCCCCGTCGGTTGTGCGTCACGGGCAAATCGCTGCCCGTGTCGCACAACATCGCTAACACCCGTCACACGGACTTACCTGCCTAGTGACGTCATTGTTGCAGGTGAACCGCCTCCTTTCTAAGGAGGCGGTTCTTTCGGCGCCACAGCGATGTCACTATGCGGCCGCCCAATAGAAACGAAGGGAAGGAGATGAGCAGAACTAGCATTCCGCCCACCTCCTTTCTTCCTCATTACCGGCGGCCGCAGGTGCGGTGTTGTTCCTCGTTCCTGCGGTGTCACACATAGCGATGTGTGCTGCCGCAGGAACGACAAACAACATCGCTACTGACCAGACAATGATAAATGGTAGGTGAACGACCTCTCACAGACAAACGATTTTTGTCTCTTTTGTGATCGTTTAAGGTCGCTCATAGGTCTCACATACTGCGATGTCACTAACGATGCTGGATGTGCGTCACAAACACCGTGACCCTGACAATAAATCGTTAGCGATGTCGCAGCATGTAAATGGCCCTCTAGACAGACAAATAAGTTGAAGCAATTCATTATGAAAGCAGCAATTTTAAGCAGATAAAGCTTGGTGTCAGGCCCTTTAAAGTGGGGTGGTATGTCCCTGATCCTTTGGAAAAGTAAATATATCCTAGGAATTACCTAGTTAGTCTTTCTAAACAACAAAAAAAGTTCCATGATGTTCATACAGCTGAATCTCCTCCGAAGACCACCTGACCCATGACTTGTGGCTCGCTCACATTAAAGTGTATGACTGTTCTGATGAGGTTTTGTGGGACTTTAGGAGCTTTGTGACATTATTTAAAGCCAATATTGTAGCTTGTGACTTTGTACCAGCAAAATAAATGACTGTACTTTTGTCTTTGGAGGTACTAAGTGTAGCCCTATCACTAGGGGATGTGCATATGAGGTAATCTTGGTTGCCGTACACCAGAAAACCAAGCGTATGACCACTTTCCTTTACCATGGTAAACAGGAATAATAAATGAAAACATGAATACTCTCATTTTGATTCTTCTGGATGTGCGCTGACCAAGATTACGTCATATACATATTCCTTTACACTTGTTCACACTGATCCCTTTGCCATCTGGGAGGAGGAGGACTGGCAGCCATTCCATTGTATTTATTCCTACATTCTCGTAAGGAAGTTACACTCCTAGTGGAACTTGAAAGATGGGCACTCCATTTTCCATTATTGAGCATTCCTACATTTATACCAGTGGGTTGCCCTATTAACTGCTTTCTTGCTTTTTTTCTGTTCATATACTATACATCTGTATTATCCCATGGCGTTATTCAAATTAGAGATTGTGTGGGATACTATCAATTATGAAGCTGATGTTGCAAATAACGTAATGAACTTATGTTCCTACATTCTCCTGTAAAATGTTTCAAACACCTTTTAATTCATAATTCTCTCAATGATGGCACGGTGTCTAGACCTTATGGCAGTAAACCAACCCCAAAACATGATGCTCTTTTGGTTAAGATGAATTTTTACTGTTGGTGTCATGTGAAGTGTTATTTTGGCTCCAAACATAGTGATGTGCTTTTGTGTTTTTTAAAAAAGGTACCATTAAAAATGTCAGTTTGAGACACAAAAAATAAGCCATCACTGAGCCACAGATCCCAAAAATTGAGAACAATATGAGTCACAGAAAATGGCGCAAAAAGTTTGCCACTTTTTCTGGAAAAAACAGATTATTTTTTAACCTCTTAGATAAAAGTAAACCTACACATATTTGGTGTCTACAAACTTGTACGAACCTGAGACATCACACCGACACATCAGTTTTACCATATAGTGAACATGGTGAATGAAATATCCCATAAACAATCATGCAATCTCACTTTTTTTGCAATTTTTCCACACTTGGAAATATTTTTATGTTTTCCAGTACACTATATGGTAAAACATATGGTTTGATTTAAAAGTGCAACACATCCCACAAAAAGCAAGCCCCCATATGGCAAGATTGATGGAAAAATAAAAGGTTACGGCTCTCGGAAGAAGGGGAGCAAGAAAAAACGAAAAATTAGTTGGGGGTGAAGGGGTTAAGTTAGATTGTATATGCCTATAATTGTTACTTAGCTAAGAATCAGACCCCAATATTTTATTGATCAATGCAGAAATCTATGCATTTCCAAATGTTTTCCTTAATTTTTCTTATGTATGTACAAATGTTTTTTTTCATATGTATTGTCAGTGCACAACAGTAACTAATGGAGCTTTTGTCTGGCCCTGTCATCCATAGCAAATCATTATATTTAATTCAAACATATAAACCAAATACCTCTTGACAGGTCTTTTCCTGGAAATACAACACGTTAAGCTATAATAACCTCTGCATATCATATTAATTCCCTTCATTTAAATAAAAATAAATGCTTATTATTTTGTTAACTTTCAAATTCTTGACAGTATAGCACTAAAGAGAGACATGCACACCATTTTGCTGAACCTATTATATACAGTAGATATAAAAAGTCTATTGCCTTCATAAAATGCCAGGTTTTTGTCATGTAAAAAAAAAATCATACTTATCAGAATCATTTCAGAAGGTTTTTCACCAATAATCTGTACAATTCAATTGAAAATAAACTGAATTTAATTCAGGTGAAAAATAAAAATTTTAAATTAAGTGATTGCATAAATAGGTCCACCTTCAACTAATACTTCAGCTTTTTAGCAAAGGCCTAGAAGTTGTGTTGCAAAATTAACTGATGTTTGCAACTATTCCTAATTCCCTGCCCTTGGCTAAAGCCCCTGTTCCAGCTGCCTCAAAACATAATGCTGCCTCCAACATTTTTCACTAGAGGTATGGTGTTCCTTTTCTGAATTGTATTGTTGGATTTGTGCCAAACATACCCTTTGGGACTATGTGTAAAAAGTTCAACCTTGGTCTCATCAGGCTTTAAAACATTTTCCTACATGTTTTTGGCTGACCAGATGTAGGTTTTGGCAAAACATAGCTGGGCTTGGATGTTTTTTCTTTGTAAGAAAAGACTTCCATCTTTCCACCCTATCACACAGGTCAGATATATGAAGAAATCTCTAAAGCTCCTTTAATGCTGCTATAGGCTTTTTGCTAGCATCTTGAACAAATTGTCTTCTTGTGTTTTCATCTATTTTTAAGAGATGTCAACTTCTAGGTAATGTTACTATCATGCCCAAATTAAGTAATTTCTTGATGACCATCTTCACAGTGTTCCATGATGTATCTAATTTTTTGGAAAAAAATGTATACATTGCAAATGCAACAATGTACAGTCAGTATGAGTAAATGTACATGGAGAGGGCATTAATGGAAAGCTGCTAATTGGAGTTTGCTGTAAGCCTCCTAACATAGCTGAACAGGTAGAGGATGAAATACTGCAACAAATTGAAAAGGCAACAAATAATAATCAGGTCCTTTTTATGGGTGATATCCAGACATTCAATGAAACATTGAATATTCAGGTTGTGCTAAAAGCTGTCAGTTCTTATTTACAATTCAAGACAATTACCTCTCTCAGATGGTAGATGAACCAACCAGGGGAGATAATTTGCTGGATTTGGTCCTGTAAAATAGACCAGATATGATGTGAGATATGAGGGGCGATCCAAAAGTAATGATAATCAATAATAAACACAATGAATATATTAAAAAAATATATATATTTTTCTACATAGTCTCCTAACAAGTCTATACATTTAGTCCATCTCTTTTCTAAACTTACAATTCCCTTCGAAAAAAATTCTTGATCTTGACCCTCAAAAAAATCCCCAACAGCGGTTATCACGTCGCTATTGTCGTCAAATTTCTTGCCCCGGAGGTGTTCCTTGAGGCGAGGAAAGAGAAATAAGTCACTGGGGGCTATTTCTGGCGAATAGGGGGGGTGTTCCACCAGTTCAAAGCCCGCTTCTTGAATGGTTGCCATGGCAACTGCAGCTTTGTGAGCCGGTGCATTATCTTGGTGAAACAGCACTCCAGCCCGCAGTTTGCTGCGCCTTTTCTCCTTGATAGCCTCCCGCAATCTTCTTATTTGTTCTGCATAGTAGGAGCCCGTAATAGTGGCTCCCTTCTCCAAATAGTCCACCATAATAATTCCTTCAGCGTCCCAAAAAACGGACGCCATAACCTTCCCTGCTGAGCTTTGAATTTCTTCGGCGTCAGTTCATCGGCTCGTTTCCATGTCATCGATTGTTGTTTAGTTTCGGGATCAAAGTGATGGATCCAGGTCTCGTCCATGGTCAAAAAACGTGACAAAAAATTCTCCTTGTCTGCTTGGAACTTTTCAAGATTTGCTATTGAAATGTCAACTCGTTTCTTCTTTTGCTCGTCGGTTAACATTTTTGGCACCCAACGCGCGGAGACCTTTCTCATATGCAATTCCTTTGCAAGGATTCTTTGAATACTGCCATATGAGATCCCTGTGACCTCAGCTACATGCCTGATAGTCACTCTTCGATCTACCAATACAACTTCTTCAACTTTTTTCACACTTTCTTCATTGAGGGACGTGGATGGGCATCCTTCACGATGTTCATCTTCCATCGATGTTCTTCCCAGCTTAAATTCCTTGGCCCAGTGTGCAACTGTGGAATATGGAGGAGAAGAGTCCCCCAATGTTTCCACCAAGTCGCTGTGTATGTCTTTGGTAGTCATTTTTTTCAAGCAGAGGTATTTGATGACAGCTCTGAGCTCGTTTTTTTCCATTTTGATGTTCACTCCTCGGCAGTTCATATTCAAATGAATGTAGCTCCCGGGAATCGTGGCCTATTTAAGTGATTTTTTTTTTTTTGGACTAGTGGGTACCTAAGAGAGAAGAAAACATTTTATTTTAATTTCTGTGTGCAATAGAAATAACCGATTATCATTACTTTTGGATCGCCCCTCGTATACAGAATCAGGAGCAGTTGGTCAGCGGTGATCATAATATAGTAGATTTCAATGTAATATTTAATAGAACATTTGAAGGGGGAAAATCTAAAAACTGGAATTTTAGAAAAGCTGATTTCAACAAATTAAGAGAAGAACTTAATCATGAAGGTTGGGATAATTTCATGGTAAATGGGGATACCGAACATAAATAGGGCAAGTTTAAGGATATACTGCAAGAGTCCTAAAAAAAATTATAACCTCTTGTAATAAAATGTCCAGGAATAAAAAGAACTTAGACTCTCTTGCAACAGGGTTGAAGAATGGCTGATGTGGTACCAATATTTATGAAAGATAAGAGGGTGGTTCCAGATAAGTCTGACATCAGGTTTTTGAGGGCATTTTATGAGATGATATGCAACAATATATTAGAGAAAATAATATAATAACCGATAACCAGCATGGCTTCATGAAAGCTAATTCGCGTCTAGCCAACATGTTGAGTTTCTATAAGGAGGTAAGTGCAAATCTAGATATTAGCAATGCAGCTGATGTGATTTATTTGGACTTTGCAAAAGCATTTGATATTGTGCACATCACAGTCTTGTAATGAAGCTGCAGAAACAAGGACTAGGGGAAACTATAAGCAGATGGATAAGGAACTGGCTAGAAGATAAAGAAAGAAACAAAGAGTAGTTAAATGGCACATTCTCTAATTGAGCTACAGTCAGCAGTGGGTTAACGCAGGGATCTGTGGTAGAACCGATTCTTTTTAATGTCTTTATTAATTACTTTGTGGATGGGATTGAGAGTTAAGGCCCAGTCACACTAAACAACTTACCAGCGATCCCAACAACGATCCAACCTGATAGGGATCGCTGGTAAGTTGCTAGGAGGTTGCTGGTGAGATGTCACACTGCGACGCTCCAGCGATCCCACCAGCAACCTGACCTGGCAGGGATCGCTGGAGCATCGCTACACGGGTTGCTGGTGAGCTCACCAGCAACCAGTGACCAGCCCCCAGCCAGCAGGGCCGCGTGGAAGATGCTGCGCTTGGTAACTAAGGTAAATATCGGGTAACCAACCCGATATTTACCTTGGTTACCAGCGCACGCAGCTACACGTGCAGAGAGAAGGGAGCAGCGCACACCGCTTAGCGCTGGCTCCCTGCTCTCCTAGTTACAGCACACATCGGGTTAATTACCCGATGTGTGCTGCAGCTAAATGTGCACAGAGCAGGGAGCAGCGCACAATGCTTAGCGCTGGCTTCCTACTCTCCTAGTTACAGCACACATCGGGTTAATTACCCGATGTGTGCTGTAGCTACATGTGCACAGAGCAGGGAGCAGCGCACACCGCTTAGCGCTGTCTCCCTGCTCTCCTAGCTACAGTACACATGGGGTTAATTACCCGATGTGTACTCTGCTATACGTGCAAGGAGCAGGAGCCGGCACTGACAGTGAGAGCGGAGGAGGCTGGTAACGAAGGTAAATATCGGGTAACCAAGGACAGGGCTTCTTGGTTACCCGATGTTTACTGTGGTTACCAGAGTCCGCAGAAGCCGGCTCCTGCTGCCTGCACATTTAGTTGTTGCTGTCTCGCTGTCACACACAGCGATCTGTGCTTCACAGCGGGAGAGCAACAACTAAAAAATGGCCCAGGACATTCAGCAACAACCAACGACCTCACAGCAGGGGCACAGTGACATCGCTAGCAACATCGCTGTTACGTCACAAAAGTTGTTCGTTAGCAGCGATGTTGCTAGCGATGTTGCTTAGTGTGACGGGGCCTTAAAGTGGCAGTCTTTGCTGACTACACCAAACAATGTAGGATATTCAAAATTGACCTTGGTAGTACAATACCACAAAATGATCTGGATAAGATGTCAGAATGGGCAGACACTTGGCAAATGAGATTTAATGTTGATTAATGTAGAGTAATGCACCTAGGATGGAATAATCATATAGCTGTGTATACATTAAATGGAAGTAAACTTGGGAATACAGAACAGGAGACTTGGGTATTCTGGTTACAGGTAAGCCGAGCAGCAGCACTCAATGTCAAGCATCAACTGCAAAAGTAAACAAGATTTTAGGGTGTATAAAAAGAAAGATTAGATCCAGTGGTCACTTGTAAGGCCATATTGAGAATATGGGATCCAGTTTTGGACTCCACATTTTAAAAAGCATATCAGAAGTTAGAGTCAATTCAAAGGTGGGCAACTGGATTATTGAAAGGATTATAAGGCCTACCATATGATGAGATGTTGAAAATTTGGATTAGTTTAGCTTAGAAAAAAGACGTCTCGGAGGAGATCTCATTTATATGTATAAATACATGTGTGGGCAATACAAAGGACTGGCACATGACTTATTCCTTCCTAAGACAATACTAAGGACCAGGGGGTACTAACGGCCAGTGGAAGAAAGACGATTCCGGCATCTAAGTAGGAAAGGGTTCTTTACAGTGAGAGCAGTCAGATCGAGGAATGCCCTACCAGAAGAGGTAGTAATGGCAGATACTATAACAACTTTTAAAAAAGGGCTGGATGATTGTGCAGATTTGTGACAAGTTTTGAAAAAATAATAAATACATTTTATTCCAGGGAAGGGAATTAATAGGTATAGTTCTAGTTGCCGTAGGGCAATTTGCTATTAGTGGTAGAATTTACCGTACCTAATTCTTCACTGGGGTAAGTTTTTCAATTCTACATGTCTTCAACCATTGTTTAAATACCAAATAATTTCAACTTATTTAAAATAAAACATTGATAAAAAAAAATGTACTGTATGTGGCTGAGTGCTATTCTCTAAAATTACCAAAATGGTTGTCAATATATTCATATGCAAAAACATATACACTGAGCAAAAATATAAATGCAACTATTTTGATTTTGCTCCCATTGTTCATGAACTGAACTTTAAGATAAAACACTTTTTCTACATTCAAAAAAGGCAATTTTCTCTCAAATATTGTTAAAAAATTTGGTTAAATCTGTGTTAGTGAGCACTTTTCCTTTGCTGCGATAATACATTCATCCCCCAATATGGCATATTAAGATTCTAATTAGAAAGCTTGATTATTACACAAGTGAACCCAAGGCTGGCCAAAATAAAAGGCCACTCAAAAATGTACAGTTTTACAGTATTGTGGGGGCCCGAGGAGTCAGAAAACAAGTCAGCATTTGGTGTTACAACTATTTGCCTCACACCGTGCAGTACATCTCCTTTGTATAGAGTTAAACAGGTTGTTGATTGTGGCCCGTGAAACGTTGGTTCACTCTCTTCAATGGCTATGAAAAATTGCTGGATATTTGCAGAAACTTAAACACACTGTAGTATATTCCGATCTAGAGCACCCATACATGCCCAATGGGTTACATGTCCTTTTGATATTCTGACCATGGATGAACTGGTGTTTTCAGCTTCTAGGAATTGTGTACAGATCCTTAAAACATAGAGCCTTGCATTATCATGCAGCAACATGAGGTGATGCTCATAGAAGAATGGCGCAACAATGCGCCTCAGGATCTCACCATGGTATCTCTGTAACATAAAGGCTCTGGAAAAACACTATGACTCCCCCCTCTCACAAAAAAATACAGGAAAATCTGTGCTCCCAAATCCAAATGCCCCCCTTCTTTCTGAACCCACAATGTGCGTAAACCACAGTTAGCGGACAAATTTCTTCGAAGGACTAGTTTCCAAAATGGAGTCACTTGTGGGGGAGCTCAACTGTTTAGGCACATCAGCGGCTCTCCAAACATGACATGACGTCCACTATCTATTCCAGACAATTTTGGTCTCTAAAATTCAAATGGCGCTCCTTCCCTTCCGAGCCTTGTAGTGCGCCCAAACAGTTGATTTCCACCATATATGAGGTATCAGCCTACTCAGGAGAAATTGCACCGCAAATTTTTTAGTTCATTTTCTCCTGTTACCCTTGTGAAAATACAAAATTTGGGGCTACAGTAACATTTTTGTGGGAAAAAGTAAAATTTATTTTTTTTTCCTTCCACATTGTGTTAGTTTCTGTGATACACCTGAAGGGTTAAGAAAGTTCTCGTATGTTCTTGGATTGAGCAGATTGTGGGGTGTAGTTTCTATAATTATGTCAGTTTTGGTCATTTTCTGTCACCTAGTCCTCTCAAAGTCACTTAAAATGTGTTGTGGTCCCTAAAAGAAAAATGTTGTTGTAAATTTTGTTGGAAAATAAGAAATTGCTGATAAACTTTGAACCTTCTAACTTCCTAACAAGAAAAATTGTTTCTAAAATTGTGCTGATGTAAAGTATACATGTGGGAAGTATTATTTATTAACTATTTTGTGTGACATAACTCTCTGGTTTAAGGCCATTAAAATGTTTAAAATTTTAGCTAAATTTCCGATATTTTTCATAAGTAAACACAAAAACATCATCCTAAATTTACCATGTTCACATGTCCTGTAATCATCCATTAGAACGGATCCTGCAGGGATCCACTGGCAAAATGATGTCTGCTGGGTCCGTTTTTTTTAACATGGCAGTCTATGGAGAACAGATCTGTTAACTGATTGCTATCTATCTTCCATTTGTAATGGATCCTGTAAAAAAAACTGATCCATTACAAATGCAAGAATAACGGATTACTAAATAGCTATCCGTTAACGGATCTGTTCTCCTTAGACTCCAATGTTCAAAAAAAAAAAAACAGATCTGGCAGTCATGAGTTATGTAAAAACGGACAAAAAGTTGTTTTGCAAAAGTTATTATTATTATTATTTATTATTATAGCGCCATTTATTCCATGGCGCTTTACAATTGAGAGAGGGTATACATACAATAATCATTAACAATACAAAACAGACTGGTATAGGAGGAGAGAGGACCCTGCCCGCGAGGGCTCACAGTCTACAGGAAATGGGTGATGGTACAATAGGTGAGGACAGAGCTGGTTGCACAGTGGTGTACTGGACTGAGGGTTATTGTAGGTTGTAGGCACTTATACATGCCCAATGGGTTACATGTCCTTTGGGTATTCTGACCATGGAAGAACTGGTGCTTTCAGCTTCTAGGAATTGTGTACAGATCATTAAAACATGGAGCCTTGCATTATCATGCTGCAACATGAAGTTTTTTTCCCAATGGATCTCTGCAGGATTCATTCTAATAAATGATTACAGGACATGTGAACTCAGCCTTATACTGATCCCTACAGTAAAACTTCATACCTGGAAGTATTTTGCTTGACTCACACCAGGATAACCATTACTATAGGCACAGAACTGTGCACGGTTAACAGTGAAAGGTTACATGGTACGACAAAACAACTTTAATCATCCGATGAAGGGGGATATTAAGAGACTGCCTACTCTAATCTAATATTAATGGGTTAGTAATTTTTAAGGAATAAAACAATCTGTTAAATACATACAGAACACTGAGCCTTTTAGTTAAAGCAAAAAAAAAAGAAGTGATTGACTCCCTATGGGAACGCATTGGAGGTGACAGCTTACTAATGATCAACCAAATCTATCAACTAAATTCTTGGCATTTAATTAATAATTGTGTAAACCGACCTTCATATTGAATTTATTACACATTAAAGTGTTAAGCTACTGTTAAGTAAGATAAATGTCCAGTTAGTTTACCAATTAAATCCCAATTAGATTTCAGAAGCATTATGATGGCAATTTAAAGGGTATGTCTCATATGTGAAAAATGCAAATATAATTAACATTTGCTCTTAAGTCAAGGCTGAATAAACATACAAATTAACGGGTTTTGTTTCTTCAAAAAAAACATTAGAAAATCTTGTGCCTGATAATGTTGTAAGAAACCTTACAATAGTTATAGTCAATGAAAGAGGTTGGCATCATGTCACTTTCTAACAATATAATTATAGATGTACAGTTCATGACATGTATTTCTAACTGCTTAGGATCCATGTAATGAATTACACTCTAGATTTTCAAGTTGCATTGATGATAGCATGAAAGATCATAACTATCAAATAGGTGCAGAGGTCATTCATCTGGATTCAAACCCTTCAGTCTGTGCTCTGTGGTCAGCTTCTCGGTCTACCGGATCACAGTAGATACACATTTTGTTCACATTTTTAGATTCAAATATAACAAAAAAAAAAATATTTATCAGCCACTCCACCACCAACTGCAATTCCTGGTACAGAGAAAAGTATGCACAGATCAGAGTCCAGCTGGTCGCCAGAAGAAGCAATCCAAAAAAATCCAACTAAACTCCAGCAATCCCAAATGATAAAAAATTCCAAAACTTTATTTCACATTTTAAAATTCCATGGTTAGGACTCCATTAGGGAAACAGATGACACATTTTGGATCCAATAGATCCTTACTCATATCTGAGATATGAGTAAGGATCTGTTGGATCCGAAAACCCGTCATCTGTTTCCCTTTTAATAAAGTCCTAACCATGAAATTTTAAAATGTGAAATAAAGTTTGGGAGTTTTTTATCGTTTGAGATTACTAGAGTTTTTTTGGATAGTTTTAATAATCCTTGCTTTGGTTCCATTATGGTAACAGGAATACTTATTTACTTGTTTTGTCTGCCCAACCAACTTTCAGGTGCAGCTTTAAATACTTTCCCTCTGCTGGTATTTCATGCTCGTGGTTTTCTCATTTTGATTTCAGCCATATTTCTGCATCTTTATGCCAGTCAGTGGAAGACCAGCTAGGATACCTCTCTCTGCTGGTTATGTTATGTAAGGGGATCACTGGTAAAATGAAAGGGGGAAGTACGTATCGTTAAGATTATTAGCCTCAGTGATGTGAAACTTGGTGTGTTCTCCAACATGTTAGATACTGAGAGAGTTCAATGGCTATTAGAAGGGCTGGGTTGTTATGAACATCTAAAGAGATGGGTGGGTCGGCTGTTCACCATATATCCACCTCAGGGTGTGGTCCGGGAAGTAAAAGTAAGGCCTCTGGAATCACTCTTTGTTCTATGTATGGAGGTAACAGACCTCCACCACTGTGATCTTGTTATAAATAGTGGAACCCTCAAACTCCCAAACCCTCAAATAAAGGTGTTGACTCCCACATCCGGAAGGCAGTAAAATGAGCATTGCAAAAAATGACCCTGTGAGATAATATTGGGACCTTTTTTACAGTGTTTTTCTCTTTTTCCTTGAGAAGTCTTCTACCCTTAGCAAGTCTTCAGTCAAGCATTTGGCTCGCATTCTTCTGGTGTAACCTGGTTGTTGTTTGCATTTCCTCTTCCTGAGGCATCTGGAAATAAGTTGTTGTTTCCTTCCCTTGTTTCTTATTGTTTGTCTTCTTTAGAGCTTAGTTGGGTTGACTAAAGGCCCAGTCACACTAAACAACTTACCAGCGATCCCAACAACGATCCAACCTGATAGGGACCGCTGGTAAGTTGCTAGGAGGTTGCTGGTGAGTAGAGTTGAGCGCGGTTCGCGGTTCGTGGTTCTCCAGTTCTAGGCTCGAGTGATTTTGGGGGCTGTTCGAGATCGAACTAGAACTCGAGCTTTTTGCAAAAGCTCGATAGTTCTAGAAACGTTCGAGAACGGTTCTAGCAGCAAAAAAACAGCTAAATCATAGCTTGGTTTCTGCTGTAATAGTGTAAGTCACTCTGTGAATCACACTATTATGACATTTCAGTGTATAGTGTGCGTGAACAGCGCCTTCAGATCACTGCTGTTTCTATAATGGCGATCGCCATTTTTTTTTTTTTTTTTCTTGTCTTCCTTCCCTAAGCGCGCGCGTCTTGTGGGGTGGGCCAGCATGTCAGCCAATCCCAGACACACACACAGCTAAGTGGACTTTGAGCCAGAGAAGCAACGGCATGTGTGATAGGATGTCCATGTCACATGTCCCTGCATTATAAAACCGGACATTTTCTTCCAGGACGCCATTATCTGCCTTCTGCGTCTTTGGTGTCAGACATCACTGTCGCAGCTCCGTCCTCCTGAGTCCTATCGCCGATACAGCTGTATGCGCTGCATACACAGCGTTAGACAGCTTAGGGAGAGCACTTTATAGCAGTCCTTTTAAAGGCTCAAACCGGCAGGGTCAGAGTTAAGGTGACAGGTCCTGAAAACAGCGCCAGCGTCTGTGTAGCCAAGGTCAGGGATTTCCTCCCTGCATTTCCCTATTAGGAGGGATAGAAAGGCAGGCTTCCATTCCTCTACCCATACCCACAATCCTGCCACTGTACCCTCCTGTCCTCTGCACACTCCAACTCATTATAACTAAGCCATTAGACTAGCAAACACTCAGTGTACCTAGTGGCATCCTATACGTGGCTATTGGACTTTGCTATAGTCCCACTAGTGCAAAGACATTTGCAGAGCGCGTCTGCCTGCATTGCACACTCCAACTCATTATAACTAAGCCATTAGACTAGCAAACACTCAGTGTACCTAGTGGCATCCTATACGTGGCTATTGGACTTTGCTATAGTCCCACTAGTGCAAAGACATTTGCAGAGCGCATCTGCCTGCGTTGCACACTCCAAATCATTATAACTAAGCCATTAGACTAGCAAACACTCAGTGTACCTAGTGGCATCCGATCTGTGGCTATTGGACTTTGCTATAGTCCCACTAGTGCAAAGACATTTGCAGAGCGCATCTGCCTGCGTTGCACACTCCAACTCATTATAAGTAAGCCATTACACTAGCAAACACTCAGTGTACCTAGTGGCATCCTATCTGTGGCTATTGGACTTTGCTATAGTCCCACTAGTGCAAAGACATTTGCAGAGCGCGTCTGCCTGCATTGCACACTCCAACTCATTATAACTAAGCCATTAGACTAGCAAACACTCAGTGTACCTAGTGGCATCCTATACGTGGCTATTGGACTTTGCTATAGTCCCACTAGTGCAAAGACATTTGCAGAGCGCATCTGCCTGCGTTGCACACTCCAACTCATTATAAGTAAGCCATTAGACTAGCAAACACTCAGTGTACCTAGTGGCATCCTATCTGTGGCTATTGGACTTTGCTATAGTCCCACTAGTGCAAAGACATTTGCAGAGCGCATTTGCCTGCGTTGCACACTCCAACTCATTATAAGTAAGCCATTAGACTAGCAAACACTCAGTGTACCTAGTGGCATCCTATACGTGGCTATTGGACTTTGCTATAGTCCCACTAGTGCAAAGACATTTGCAGAGCGCATCTGCCGGCGTTGCACACTCCAACTCATTATAACTAAGCCATTAGACTAGCAAACACTCAGTGTACCTAGTGGCATCCTATCTGTGGCTATTGGACTTTGCTATAGTCCCACTAGTGCAAAGACATTTGCAGAGCGCATCTGCCTGCGTTGCACACTCCAACTCATTATAAGTAAGCCATTAGACTAGCAAACACTCAGTGTACCTAGTGGCATCCTATCTGTGGCTATTGGACTTTGCTATAGTCCCACTAGTGCAAAGACATTTGCAGAGCGCGTCTGCCTGCATTGCACACTCCAACTCATTATAACTAAGCCATTAGACTAGCAAACACTCAGTGTACCTAGTGGCATCCTATACGTGGCTATTGGACTTTGCTATAGTCCCACTAGTGCAAAGACATTTGCAGAGCGCATCTGCCTGCGTTGCACACTCCAACTCATTATAAGTAAGCCATTAGACTAGCAAACACTCAGTGTACCTAGTGGCATCCTATCTGTGGCTATTGGACTTTGCTATAGTCCCACTAGTGCAAAGACATTTGCAGAGCGCGTCTGCCTGCATTGCACACTCCAACTCATTATAACTAAGCCATTAGACTAGCAAACACTCAGTGTACCTAGTGGCATCCTATACGTGGCTATTGGACTTTGCTATAGTCCCACTAGTGCAAAGACATTTGCAGAGCGCGTCTGCCTGCATTGCACACTCCAACTCATTATAACTAAGCCATTAGACTAGCAAACACTCAGTGTACCTAGTGGCATCCTATACGTGGCAATTGGACTTTGCTATAGTCCCACTAGTGCAAAGACATTTGCAGAGCGCATCTGCCTGCGTTGCACACTCCAAATCATTATAACTAAGCCATTAGACTAGCAAACACTCAGTGTACCTAGTGGCATCCGATCTGTGGCTATTGGACTTTGCTATAGTCCCACTAGTGCAAAGACATTTGCAGAGCGCATCTGCCTGCGTTGCACACTCCAACTCATTATAAGTAAGCCATTACACTAGCAAACACTCAGTGTACCTAGTGGCATCCTATCTGTGGCTATTGGACTTTGCTATAGTCCCACTAGTGCAAAGAAATTTGCAGAGCGCGTCTGCCTGCATTGCACACTCCAACTCATTATAACTAAGCCATTAGACTAGCAAACACTCAGTGTACCTAGTGGCATCCTATACGTGGCTATTGGACTTTGCTATAGTCCCACTAGTGCAAAGACATTTGCAGAGCGCATCTGCCTGCGTTGCACACTCCAACTCATTATAAGTAAGCCATTAGACTAGCAAACACTCAGTGTACCTAGTGCCATCCTATCTGTGGCTATTGGACTTTGCTATAGTCCCACTAGTGCAAAGACATTTGCAGAGCGCATCTGCCTGCGTTGCACACTCCAACTCATTATAAGTAAGCCATTAGACTAGCAAACACTCAGTGTACCTAGTGGCATCCTATCTGTGGCTATTGGACTTTGCTATAGTCCCACTAGTGCAAAGACATTTGCAGAGCGCGTCTGCCTGCATTGCACACTCCAACTCATTATAACTAAGCCATTAGACTAGCAAACACTCAGTGTACCTAGTGGCATCCTATACGTGGCTATTGGACTTTGCTATAGTCCCACTAGTGCAAAGACATTTGCAGAGCGCATCTGCCTGCGTTGCACACTCCAACTCATTATAAGTAAGCAATTAGACTAGCAAACACTCAATGTACCTAGTGGCATCCTATCTGTGGCTATTGAACTTTGCTATAGTCCCACTAGTGCAAAGACATTTGCAGAGCGCGTCTGCCTGCATTGCACACTCCAACTCATTATAACTAAGCCATTAGACTAGCAAACACTCAGTGTACCTAGTGGCATCCTATACGTGGCTATTGGACTTTGCTATAGTCCCACTAGTGCAAAGACATTTGCAGAGCGCATCTGCCTGCGTTGCACACTCCAACTCATTATAACTAAGCCATTAGACTAGCAAACACTCAGTGTACCTAGTGGCATCCTATCTGTGGCTATTGGACTTTGCTATAGTCCCACTAGTGCAAAGACATTTGCAGAGCGCATCTGCCTGCGTTGCACACTCCAACTCATTATAAGTAAGCCATTAGACTAGCAAACACTCAGTGTACCTAGTGGCATCCTATCTGTGGCTATTGGACTTTGCTATAGTCCCACTAGTGCAAAGACATTTGCAGAGCGCGTCTGCCTGCATTGCACACTCCAACTCATTATAACTAAGCCATTAGACTAGCAAACACTCAGTGTACCTAGTGGCATCCTATACGTGGCTATTGGACTTTGCTATAGTCCCACTGGTGCAAAGACATTTGCAGAGCGCATCTGCCTGCGTTGCACACTCCAACTCATTATAAGTAAGCCATTAGACTAGCAAACACTCAGTGTACCTAGTGGCATCCTATCTGTGGCTATTGGACTTTGCTATAGTCCCACTAGTGCAAAGACATTTGCAGAGCGCGTCTGCCTGCATTGCACACTCCAACTCATTATAACTAAGCCATTAGACTAGCAAACACTCAGTGTACCTAGTGGCATCCTATACGTGGCTATTGGACTTTGCTATAGTCCCACTAGTGCAAAGACATTTGCAGAGCGCATCTGCCTGCGTTGCACACTCCAACTCATTATAACTAAGCCATTAGACTAGCAAACACTCAGTGTACCTAGTGGCATCCTATCTGTGGCTATTGGACTTTGCTATAGTCCCACTAGTGCAAAGACATTTGCAGAGCGCGTCTGCCTGCATTGCACACTCCAACTCATTATAACTAAGCCATTAGACTAGCAAACACTCAGTGTACCTAGTGGCATCCTATACGTGACGTGGCTATTGGACTTTGCTATACTCCCACTAGTGCAAAGACATTTGCAGAGCGCGTCTGCCTGCATTGCACACTCCAACTCATTATAACTAAGCCATTAGACTAGCAAACACTCAGTGTACCTAGTGGCATCCTATACGTGGCTATTGGACTTTGCTATAGTCCCACTAGTGCAAAGACATTTGCAGAGCGCATCTGCCTGCGTTGCACACTCCAACTCATTATAAGTAAGCCATTAGACTAGCAAACACTCAGTGTACCTAGTGGCATCCTATCTGTGGCTATTGGACTTTGCTATAGTCCCACTAGTGCAAAGACATTTGCAGAGCGCGTCTGCCTGCATTGCACACTCCAACTCATTATAACTAAGCCATTAGACTAGCAAACACTCAGTGTACCTAGTGGCATCCTATACGTGGCTATTGGACTTTGCTATAGTCCCACTAGTGCAAAGACATTTGCAGAGCGCATCTGCCTGCGTTGCACACTCCAACTCATTATAAGTAAGCAATTAGACTAGCAAACACTCAATGTACCTAGTGGCATCCTATCTGTGGCTATTGAACTTTGCTATAGTCCCACTAGTGCAAAGACATTTGCAGAGCGCGTCTGCCTGCATTGCACACTCCAACTCATTATAACTAAGCCATTAGACTAGCAAACACTCAGTGTACCTAGTGGCATCCTATACGTGGCTATTGGACTTTGCTATAGTCCCACTAGTGCAAAGACATTTGCAGAGCGCATCTGCCTGCGTTGCACACTCCAACTCATTATAACTAAGCCATTAGACTAGCAAACACTCAGTGTACCTAGTGGCATCCTATCTGTGGCTATTGGACTTTGCTATAGTCCCACTAGTGCAAAGACATTTGCAGAGCGCATCTGCCTGCGTTGCACACTCCAACTCATTATAAGTAAGCCATTAGACTAGCAAACACTCAGTGTACCTAGTGGCATCCTATCTGTGGCTATTGGACTTTGCTATAGTCCCACTAGTGCAAAGACATTTGCAGAGCGCGTCTGCCTGCATTGCACACTCCAACTCATTATAACTAAGCCATTAGACTAGCAAACACTCAGTGTACCTAGTGGCATCCTATACGTGGCTATTGGACTTTGCTATAGTCCCACTGGTGCAAAGACATTTGCAGAGCGCATCTGCCTGCGTTGCACACTCCAACTCATTATAAGTAAGCCATTAGACTAGCAAACACTCAGTGTACCTAGTGGCATCCTATCTGTGGCTATTGGACTTTGCTATAGTCCCACTAGTGCAAAGACATTTGCAGAGCGCGTCTGCCTGCATTGCACACTCCAACTCATTATAACTAAGCCATTAGACTAGCAAACACTCAGTGTACCTAGTGGCATCCTATCTGTGGCTATTGGACTTTGCTATAGTCCCACTAGTGCAAAGACATTTGCAGAGCGCGTCTGCCTGCATTGCACACTCCAACTCATTATAACTAAGCCATTAGACTAGCAAACACTCAGTGTACCTAGTGGCATCCTATACGTGGCTATTGGACTTTGCTATACTCCCACTAGTGCAAAGACATTTGCAGAGCGCGTCTGCCTGCATTGCACACTCCAACTCATTATAACTAAGCCATTAGACTAGCAAACACTCAGTGTACCTAGTGGCATCCTATACGTGGCTATTGGACTTTGCTATAGTCCCACTAGTGCAAAGACAT
The DNA here is from genome assembly GCF_048569485.1 of Anomaloglossus baeobatrachus. Taxonomy (NCBI): domain Eukaryota; kingdom Metazoa; phylum Chordata; class Amphibia; order Anura; family Aromobatidae; genus Anomaloglossus; species Anomaloglossus baeobatrachus. The sequence goes on along the minus strand of NC_134354.1, from coordinate 485,296,826 downwards.
TTGCAGAGCGCATCTGCCTGCGTTGCACACTCCAACTCATTATAACTAAGCCATTAGACTAGCAAACACTCAGTGTACCTAGTGGCATCCTATCTGTGGCTATTGGACTTTGCTATAGTCCCACTAGTGCAAAGACATTTGCAGAGCGCATCTGCCTGCGTTGCACACTCCAACTCATTATAAGTAAGCCATTAGACTAGCTAACACTCAGTGTACCTAGTGGCATCCTATCTGTGGCTATTGGACTTTGCTATAGTCCCACTAGTGCAAAGACATTTGCAGAGCGCGTCTGCCTGCATTGCACACTCCAACTCATTATAACTAAGCCATTAGACTAGCAAACACTCAGTGTACCTAGTGGCATCCTATACGTGGCTATTGGACTTTGCTATAGTCCCACTGGTGCAAAGACATTTGCAGAGCGCATCTGCCTGCGTTGCACACTCCAACTCATTATAAGTAAGCCATTAGACTAGCAAACACTCAGTGTACCTAGTGGCATCCTATCTGTGGCTATTGGACTATCTATAGTCCCACTAGTGCAAAGACATTTGCAGAGCGCGTCTGCCTGCATTGCACACTCCAACTCATTATAACTAAGCCATTAGACTAGCAAACACTCAGTGTACCTAGTGGCATCCTATCTGTGGCTATTGGACTTTGCTATAGTCCCACTAGTGCAAAGACATTTGCAGAGCGCGTCTGCCTGCATTGCACACTCCAACTCATTATAACTAAGCCATTAGACTAGCAAACACTCAGTGTACCTAGTGGCATCCTATACGTGGCTATTGGACTTTGCTATAGTCCCACTGGTGCAAAGACATTTGCAGAGCGCATCTGCCTGCGTTGCACACTCCAACTCATTATAAGTAAGCCATTAGACTAGCAAACACTCAGTGTACCTAGTGGCATCCTATCTGTGGCTATTGGACTTTGCTATAGTCCCACTAGTGCAAAGACATTTGCAGAGCGCGTCTGCCTGCATTGCACACTCCAACTCATTATAACTAAGCCATTAGACTAGCAAACACTCAGTGTACCTAGTGGCATCCTATACGTGGCTATTGGACTTTGCTATAGTCCCACTAGTGCAAAGACATTTGCAGAGCGCATCTGCCTGCGTTGCACACTCCAACTCATTATAACTAAGCCATTAGACTAGCAAACACTCAGTGTACCTAGTGGCATCCTATCTGTGGCTATTGGACTTTGCTATAGTCCCACTAGTGCAAAGACATTTGCAGAGCGCGTCTGCCTGCATTGCACACTCCAACTCATTATAACTAAGCCATTAGACTAGCAAACACTCAGTGTACCTAGTGGCATCCTATACGTGGCTATTGGACTTTGCTATAGTCCCACTAGTGCAAAGACATTTGCAGAGCGCATCTGCCTGCGTTGCACACTCCAACTCATTATAACTAAGCCATTAGACTAGCAAACACTCAGTGTACCTAGTGGCATCCTATCTGTGGCTATTGGACTTTGCTATAGTCCCACTAGTGCAAAGACATTTGCAGAGCGCGTCTGCCTGCATTGCACACTCCAACTCATTATAACTAAGCCATTAGACTAGCAAACACTCAGTGTACCTAGTGGCATCCTATACGTGGCTATTGGACTTTGCTATAGTCCCACTAGTGCAAAGACATTTGCAGAGCGCGTCTGCCTGCATTGCACACTCCAACTCATTATAACTAAGCCATTAGACTAGCAAACACTCAGTGTACCTAGTGGCATCCTATACGTGGCTATTGGACTTTGCTATAGTCCCACTAGTGCAAAGACATTTGCAGAGCGCATCTGCCTGCGTTGCACACTCCAACTCATTATAACTAAGCCATTAGACTAGCAAACACTCAGTGTACCTAGTGGCATCCTATCTGTGGCTATTGGACTTTGCTATAGTCCCACTAGTGCAAAGACATTTGCAGAGCGCATCTGCCTGCGTTGCACACTCCAACTCATTATAAGTAAGCCATTAGACTAGCTAACACTCAGTGTACCTAGTGGCATCCTATCTGTGGCTATTGGACTTTGCTATAGTCCCACTAGTGCAAAGACATTTGCAGAGCGCGTCTGCCTGCATTGCACACTCCAACTCATTATAACTAAGCCATTAGACTAGCAAACACTCAGTGTACCTAGTGGCATCCTATACGTGGCTATTGGACTTTGCTATAGTCCCACTGGTGCAAAGACATTTGCAGAGCGCATCTGCCTGCGTTGCACACTCCAACTCATTATAAGTAAGCCATTAGACTAGCAAACACTCAGTGTACCTAGTGGCATCCTATCTGTGGCTATTGGACTTTGCTATAGTCCCACTAGTGCAAAGACATTTGCAGAGCGCGTCTGCCTGCATTGCACACTCCAACTCATTATAACTAAGCCATTATACTAGCAAACACTCAGTGTACCTAGTGGCATCCTATACGTGGCTATTGGACTTTGCTATAGTCCCACTAGTGCAAAGACATTTGCAGAGCGCATCTGCCTGCGTTGCACACTCCAACTCATTATAACTAAGCCATTATACTAGCAAACACTCAGTGTACCTAGTGGCATCCTATACGTGGCTATTGGACTTTGCTATAGTCCCACTAGTGCAAAGACATTTGCAGAGCGCATCTGCCTGCGTTGCACACTCCAACTCATTATAAGTAAGCCATTAGACTAGCAAACACTCAGTGTACCTAGTGGCATCCTATCTGTGGCTATTGGACTTTGCTATAGTCCCACTAGTGCAAAGACATTTGCAGAGCGCGTCTGCCTGCATTGCACACTCCAACTCATTATAACTAAGCCATTAGACTAGCAAACACTCACTGTACCTAGTGGCATCCTATACGTGGCTATTGGACTTTGCTATAGTCCCACTAGTGCAAAGACATTTGCAGAGCGCGTCTGCCTGCATTGCACACTCCAACTCATTATAACTAAGCCATTAGACTAGCAAACACTCAGTGTACCTAGTGGCATCCTATACGTGGCTATTGGACTTTGCTATAGTCCCACTAGTGCAAAGACATTTGCAGAGCGCATCTGCCTGCGTTGCACACTCCAACTCATTATAACTAAGCCATTAGACTAGCAAACACTCAGTGTACCTAGTGGCATCCTATCTGTGGCTATTGGACTTTGCTATAGTCCCACTAGTGCAAAGACATTTGCAGAGCGCATCTGCCTGCGTTGCACACTCCAACTCATTATAAGTAAGCCATTAGACTAGCAAACACTCAGTGTACCTAGTGGCATCCTATCTGTGGCTATTGGACTTTGCTATAGTCCCACTAGTGCAAAGACATTTGCAGAGCGCGTCTGCCTGCATTGCACACTCCAACTCATTATAACTAAGCTATTAGACTAGCAAACACTCAGTGTACCTAGTAGCATCCTATACGTGGCTATTGGACTTTGCTATAGTCCCACTAGTGCAAAGACATTTGCAGAGCGCATCTGCCTGCGTTGCACACTCCAACTCATTATAACTAAGCCATTAGACTAGCAAACACTCAGTGTACCTAGTGGCATCCTATCTGTGGCTATTGGACTTTGCTATAGTCCCACTAGTGCAAAGACATTTGCAGAGCGCGTCTGCCTGCATTGCACACTCCAACTCATTATAACTAAGCCATTAGACTAGCAAACACTCAGTGTACCTAGTGGCATCCTATACGTGGCTATTGGACTTTGCTATAGTCCCACTAGTGCAAAGACATTTGCAGAGCGCATCTGCCTGCGTTGCACACTCCAACTCATTATAACTAAGCCATTAGACTAGCAAACACTCAGTGTACCTAGTGGCATCCTATACGTGGCTATTGGACTTTGCTATAGTCCCACTAGTGCAAAGACATTTGCAGAGCGCATCTGCCTGCGTTGCACACTCCAACTCATTATAAGTAAGCCATTAGACTAGCAAACACTCAGTGTACCTAGTGGCATCCTATCTGTGGCTATTGGACTTTGCTATAGTCCCACTAGTGCAAAGACATTTGCAGAGCGCGTCTGCCTGCATTGCACACTCTAACTCATTATAACTAAGCCATTAGACTAGCAAACACTCAGTGTACCTAGTGGCATCCTATCTGTGGCTATTGGTCTTTGCTATAGTCCCACTAGTGCAAAGACATTTGCAGAGCGCGTCTGCCTGCATTGCACACTCCAACTCATTATAACTAAGCCATTAGACTAGCAATTTTTGCTGCCAGTTTAAGGCCTGTAGTTGCATTGTCAGGGATATTTATTCTTTATTATTCTGCTGTTAATAAAGCTAGACCACCACTGCAATCTACACCACCTCTCAATTTTTACTACCACATTTTCAGTCCACAATCTTGTCGCAATCAACATGAGTGGCAAAATGACAGATGCTGGTGGAAAGGGGAAGAGGCATGGTGGAAAAGGCAAAAAAGGTTTTGTCCGTGGGGAAGGTGGCAAAGCTCCATTATCATCTGCTGAAGATAGACCCTCTACCAGCAAAAGTAAGATGTCTACTACTTACCATGGACAATCCGATGTGCTCCCTTTTTTACGGACACGAACAACAGGAAGAAAGGTAGATGATGGGCAAAAAAGGAAAATGCTTGAATGGATCTCAAGTGGTCCAACAAGTGCCCTCTCAGCCACTTCAAGTACCGCATCCAAAAAACACCAGTCCTCTGAGTTGTCATCCCAATCACACTTGATTTCTCCCAGCTCTGAAGTCTCCATCAGCCCTGCACAGTATGGTGGAACTGAGATGGCTGAGTCTGCAGAGCTGTTCAGTCACACTATAGCCTGGGAATCAGAGGTCTGCTCCCAAGCTACAGTGAGTACAGAACAGAAAATGGTCTGCAGTGATGCCCAGAACCTTTGTGACTCGGATTCAGGCCGTGAGGAACAAGTTTCTGAGCATAATGTTGACCCTTTGTCACAAACTGTAACACCTGTGGTTATAGACAATGAGGAACATTCTGATGAAGATGAGACGCAGATACCCGATTGGGATGACAACTTAAATATTCGGTCAGGGCAAAAAGAGGCTCGGTCAGAGGGGGAGGGGAGTGAAAACACAACAATTAATGATGAAGTTCTAGATCCCACCTACTGTCAACCCCCAGTCAGGCACTCGAGGAGGTCAACAGAGGCGGTGGAGGGGGATGCAACCGACGACGAAGTTACCTTGCGCCTTCCTGGACAGAGTCGGAGCACTGGTAGCACGTCTACAACTGCATCCTCAGCCACCACTCTGCCTCTGAGCATTATTCGGGGTGGATCAACAGGTCGCATGGCCTCTAAGCCTTGCCTAGCCTGGTCCTTTTTTGACATAGAAAAAGATCGCCCAAATTATGTGATATGTAAATTTGTCATGGTCGTCTTAGTAGAGGTCAAGACCTCAGCAGTTTGACAACTTCTTCCATGAATCGTCACATGAATAAATATCATATGGCCCGGTGGGAAGCTCACCGTGCTGCAATGTAGCCTAGCGGAGCAAACCATCCACCGCCTGCCCCTTCCAGTGCATCCGCGTGCTCGTCATCTTCTAGGACTGTTGGGACAGCTGTCACACCTGTTTTTCCGCCCACAACTTCCACCACTGTAACCGCAACAGGCAGTTTGCTTGGTAGGTCGTCAGTTGTTTTGGAAGGGGAAACAAGTGAGTGTGTACAGCTCTCTCAGACATCGATAGCACCAACTTTGGATGAAGGCAACATCATGTCTCCGCCTGCACTTTCCTCACAAAGCTGCATTTTTCCAGGGACACCCTACTCAACACCGTCTACACACAGCAGCCAGATCTCTGTCCCTCAGATGTGGTCAAATAAAAGGCCACTTCCTCCGACCCATGACAAAGCGAAGAGGTTGACTCTATCCCTCTGTAAGCTGTTGGCTACCAAAATGCTGCCTTTCCGCCTAGTGGACACACAGGATTTTAGAGACCTTATGTCTGTCGCTGTGCCCCAGTACCAGATGCCTAGTCGCCACTACTTCTCTAAGAAAGGTGTGCCCGCGCTACACCAGCATGTCGCACACAACATCACCGCTTCCTTGAGAAACTCTGTGTGTGAACGGGTGCATTTCACCACCGATACTTGGACCAGTAAGCATGGACAGGGACGTTACATGTCGCTGACTGGGCACTGGGTAACTATGGTGATAGATGGTGAAGGGTCTGCTGCACAAGTCTTGCCGTCCCCACGACTTGTGTGTCAATCCTCTGTCTGTCCAAGTTCCGCCACTGCTTCTGCATCCTCCACCTCATCTGGGTCCTCCACCTCCGCCCCAAGCCTGCCTGGTCAGGCCACCAGCGTTCTCACTGCGCAGAAGGAATCACGCACGCCTCATTACTATGCTGGCAGCAGAGCGCAACGGCATCAGGCGGTCTTTAGCTTGACATGTCTTGGGAATAAGAGTCACACAGCTGAGGAGTTGTGGTCAGCTCTGCGGTCCGAGTTTAATAAATGGTTGTCTCCACTCAACCTGCAGCCTGGTAAGGCCGTGTGCGACAATGCTGCAAACCTCGGTGCGGCCCTTCGCCTGGGCAAGGTGACACACGTACCTTGTATGGCTCACGTGTTGAACCTTGTCGTCCAGCAATTTTTAACACACTATCCCGGCCTAGATGGCCTTCTGAACAGGGCACGAAACTGTCTGCTCACTTCCGCCGTTCAAGCGCCGCAGCAGAGCGACTTGCATCGCTCCAGAAGTCTTTCGGCCTGCCGGTTCATCGCCTGAAATGCGATGTGGCGACACGCTGGAATTCAACTCTCCACATGTTACAGCGACTGTGGCAGCACCGCAGAGCCCAGGTGCAATACGTCATGACGTATAGCCTGGGCCAACAAGATGCAGAGGTGGGGCAGATCACCCTGATGGAGTGGTCTCAGATGAAGGACCTATGCACCCTTCTGCACAGTTTCGACATGGCGACGAATATGTTTAGCGCTGACAATGCCATTATCAGCATGACGATTCCAGTCATTTACATGCTGGAGCACACGCTAAACACTATTCGGAGTCAGGGGGTGGGACAACATGAAGGGGAGGAACTACAGGAGGATTCATATGCGCAAGGGACAACAACATCACCAAGGTCCAGACGTTCATCATCACCAACGCAGCAGGCATGGGACCATGGGGGACAGGGATCGACAAGGGTGCATAGTAGCAGGCGAAATGTTGAGCAAGGTGCAGGAGAACATGAAGAAATGGAGGACGAACTGTCCATGGACATGGAAGACTCAGCGGATGAGGGAGACCTTGGTCAAATTTCAGTTGAAAGAGGTTGGGGGGAGATGTCAGAGGAAGAAAGAACGGGTAGCACCTCTATGCCACAAACACAGCGTGGACTTGGTCCGCATGGCTGCGCAAGACACATGAGTGCCTTTTTGTTGCACTACCTCCAACATGACAGTCGTATTGTCAAAATTAGAAGTGATGATGACTACTGGATTGCCACACTATTAGATCCCCGGTACAAGTCCAAATTTTGTGACATAATTCCAGCCATAGAAAGGGACGCACGTATGCAGGACTATCAGCAGAAGCTGTTACTCGATCTTAGCTCGGCTTTTCCACCAAACAACCGTGCAGGTGCAGGGAGGGAATCTCCCAGTTGTAACTTGACAAACATGGGACGGTCTCGTCATCTTCAACAGTCTACGCGTACCAGTAGGACCGTATCTGGTGCTGGTAACAGCAATTTTATGGAATCTTTTCATAATTTTTTTAGACCTTCTTTTGCAAGGCCACCGGAGACAACAAGTCTGACACATAGTCAACGGCTGGAGAGGATGATACAGGAGTATCTCCAAATGAACATCGATGCCATGACTGTGCAACTGGAGCCTTGCTCCTTTTGGGCTTCAAACCTAGAAAAATGGCCACAGCTCGCAACTTACGCCTTGGAGATTTTGTCGTGTCCAGCTGCCAGCGTTGTCTCTGAACGTGTCTTCAGTGCTGCTGGGTGTGTGCTGACAGATAAGCGCACGCGTCTGTCCAGTGACAATGTGGACAGACTGACGTTCATCAAAAAAAAAAAAGTCATGGATCCAGAAGGAATTTACAACCCCTGTGTCATCCTGGGGAGAGTAAATGCTTGTGGATTTGGAATGTGCTTGATGCAAATCTAGCTGTGAAGTGTACAACTAGGGCACAAGTGCTGCCACTGAATGGGTGGGTGTGTGTGGGGCACAATTTTTGGAAAAAAGGGAGACTCCGCTTGGAGTAACCCTTGCTTGCTGTGTTTTTAAAAGAAGCCAAGATGAACAGAGCTGGGATCAGGAAAGACTTTGCTACCTACCCCGGTGTCATCCTGTGGACGGTTAATTATGGCGTATTTTTGAATGTGCTTGATGCAAATCAAAACATCCTGTTTGCAACTAGGGCCCAAGTGCTGCCACTGATGGGGTGGGTGTCTGTGTGGCCCAATTTTTGGAAAAAAGGGAGACTCCGCTTGGAGTAACCCTTGCTTACATTGTTTTTAAAAGAAGCCAAGATGAACAAGTCATGGGTCAGCAAAGACTTTATCTACCTACCCCGGTGTCATGCTGGGTACGGTTAATTATGGCATATTTTTGAATGTGCTTGATGCAAATCAAAACATCCTGTTTGCAACTAGGGCCCAAGTGCTGCCACTGATGGGGTGGGTGTCTGTGTGGCCCAATTTTTGGAAAAAAGGGAGACTCCGCTTGGAGTAACCCTTGCTTGCTGTGTTTTTAAAAGAAGCCAAGATGAACAGAGCTGGGATCAGGAAAGACTTTGCTACCTACCCCGTTGTCATCCTGGGGATGGTTAATTATGGCGTATTTTTGAATGTGCTTGATGCAAATCAAAACATCCTGTTTGCAACTAGGGCCCAAGTGCTGCCACTGATGGGGTGGGTGTCTGTGTGGCCCAATTTTTGGAAAAAAGGGAGACTCCGCTTGGAGTAACCCTTGCTTGCTGTGTTTTTAAAAGAAGCCAAGATGAACAGAGCTGGGATCAGGAAAGACTTTGCTACCTACCCCGTTGTCATCCTGGGGACGGTTAATTATGGCGTATTTTTGAATGTGCTTGATGCAAATCAAAACATCCTGTTTGCAACTAGGGCCCAAGTGCTGCCACTGATGGGGTGGGTGTCTGTGTGGCCCAATTTTTGGAAAAAAGGGAGACTCCGCTTGGAGTAACCCTTGCTTGCTGTGTTTTTAAAAGAAGCCAAGATGAACAGAGCTGGGATCAGGAAAGACTTTGCTACCTACCCCGTTGTCATCCTGGGGACGGTTAATTATGGCGTATTTTTGAATGTGCTTGATGCAAATCAAAACATCCTGTTTGCAACTAGGGCCCAAGTGCTGCCACTGATGGGGTGGGTGTCTGTGTGGCCCAATTTTTGGAAAAAAGGGAGACTCTGCTTGGAGTAACCCTTGCTTGCTGTGTTTTTAAAAGAAGCCAAGATGAACAGAGCTGGGATCAGGAAAGACTTTGCTACCTACCCCGTTGTCATCCTGGGGACGGTTAAATATGGCATATTTTTGAATGTGCTTGATGCAAATCAAAACATCCTGTTTGCAACTAGGGCTCAAGTGCTGCCACTGATGGGGTGGGTGTCTGTGTGGCCCAATTTTTGGAAAAAAGGGAGACTCCGCTTGGAGTAACCCTTGCTTACATTGTTTTTAAAAGAAGCCAAGATGAACAAGTCATGGGTCAGCAAAGACTTTATCTACCTACCCCGGTGTCATGCTGGGTACGGTTAATTATGGCATATTTTTGAATGTGCTTGATGCAAATCAAAACATCCTGTTTGCAACTAGGGCCCAAGTGCTGCCACTGATGGGGTGGGTGTCTGTGTGGCCCAATTTTTGGAAAAAAGGGAGACTCCGCTTGGAGTAACCCTTGCTTGCTGTGTTTTTAAAAGAAGCCAAGATGAACAGAGCTGGGATCAGGAAAGACTTTACTACCTACCCCGTTGTCATCCTGGGGATGGTTAATTATGGCGTATTTTTGAATGTGCTTGATGCAAATCAAAACATCCTGTTTGCAACTAGGGCCCAAGTGCTGCCACTGATGGGGTGGGTGTCTGTGTGGCCCAATTTTTGGAAAAAAGGGAGACTCCGCTTGGAGTAACCCTTGCTTGCTGTGTTTTTAAAAGAAGCCAAGATGAACAGAGCTGGGATCAGGAAAGACTTTGCTACCTACCCCGTTGTCATCCTGGGGACGGTTAATTATGGCGTATTTTTGAATGTGCTTGATGCAAATCAAAACATCCTGTTTGCAACTAGGGCCCAAGTGCTGCCACTGATGGGGTGGGTGTCTGTGTGGCCCAATTTTTGGAAAAAAGGGAGACTCCGCTTGGAGTAACCCTTGCTTGCTGTGTTTTTAAAAGAAGCCAAGATGAACAGAGCTGGGATCAGGAAAGACTTTGCTACCTACCCCGTTGTCATCCTGGGGACGGTTAATTATGGCGTATTTTTGAATGTGCTTGATGCAAATCAAAACATCCTGTTTGCAACTAGGGCTCAAGTGCTGCCACTGATGGGGTGGGTGTCTGTGTGGCCCAATTTTTGGAAAAAAGGGAGACTCCGCTTGGAGTAACCCTTGCTTGCTGTGTTTTTAAAAGAAGCCAAGATGAACAGAGCTGGGATCAGGAAAGACTTTGCTACCTACCCCGTTGTCATCCTGGGGACGGTTAATTATGGCGTATTTTTGAATGTGCTTGATGCAGATCAAAACATCCTGTTTGCAACTAGGGCCCAAGTGCTGCCACTGATGGGGTGGGTGTCTGTGTGGCCCAATTTTTGGAAAAAAGGGAGACTCCGCTTGGAGTAACCCTTGCTTGCTGTGTTTTTAAAAGAAGCCAAGATGAACAGAGCTGGGATCAGGAAAGACTTTGCTACCTACCCCGTTGTCATCCTGGGGACGGTTAATTATGGCGTATTTTTGAATGTGCTTGATGCAAATCAAAACATCCTGTTTGCAACTAGGGCCCAAGTGCTGCCACTGATGGGGTGGGTGTCTGTGTGGCCCAATTTTTGGAAAAAAGGGAGACTCCGCTTGGAGTAACCCTTGCTTACATTGTTTTTAAAAGAAGCCAAGATGAACAAGTCATGGGTCAGCAAAGACTTTATCTACCTACCCCGGTGTCATGCTGGGTACGGTTAATTATGGCATATTTTTGAATGTGCTTGATGCAAATCAAAACATCCTGTTTGCAACTAGGGCCCAAGTGCTGCCACTGATGGGGTGGGTGTCTGTGTGGCCCAATTTTTGGAAAAAAGGGAGACTCCGCTTGGAGTAACCCTTGCTTGCTGTGTTTTTAAAAGAAGCCAAGATGAACAGAGCTGGGATCAGGAAAGACTTTGCTACCTACCCCGTTGTCATCCTGGGGACGGTTAATTATGGCGTATTTTTGAATGTGCTTGATGCAAATCAAAACATCCTGTTTGCAACTAGGGCCCAAGTGCTGCCACTGATGGGGTGGGTGTCTGTGTGGCCCAATTTTTGGAAAAAAGGGAGACTCCGCTTGGAGTAACCCTTGCTTACATTGTTTTTAAAAGAAGCCAAGATGAACAAGTCATGGGTCAGCAAAGACTTTATCTACCTACCCCGGTGTCATGCTGGGTACGGTTAATTATGGCGTATTTTTGAATGTGCTTGATGCAAATCTAGCTGTGAAGTGTACAACTGGGGCACAAGTGCTGCCACTGAAGGGGTGGGTGTGTGTGGGGCCCAATTTTTGGAAAAAAGGGAGACTCCGCTTGGAGTCACCTTGCGGTGTTTTACATGACTTTAGAAGGGTGTGCCATGCCTATATCTGTGTGTCCTCCTCTTTTTCCTTGTCCAGCTGTTTTGTTTTCGCATGAGTATATGTCCTTGTCACTTTCCCATGTGTTGTGAGTTGTTTGTCACCTTTTGGACACCTTTGAGGGTGTTTTCTAGGTGTTTTTCTGTGTTTGTGATTGGCTGCCATTGTTTCCTATGCAGTTCGAGTTCGGTTCGTCGAACGTTCGACGAGCCGAACTCGAACGGGACCTCCGTTCGGCGAACCGACCTCGAGCCGAACCGGGACCGGTTCGCTCATCTCTACTGGTGAGATGTCACACTGCGACGCTCCAGCGATCCCACCAGCAACCTGACCTGGCAGGGATCGCTGGAGCGTGGCTACACGAGTTGCTGGTGAGCTCACCAGCAACCAGTGTCCCAGCCCCCAGCCAGCAGCGCCTCGTGGAAGATGCTGCGCTTGGTAACTAAGGTAAATATCGGGTAACCAACCCGATATTTACCTCGGTTACCAGCGCACGCAGCTACACGTGCAGAGAGCAGGGAGCAGCGCACACCGCTTAGCGCTGGCTCCCTGCTCTCCTAGTTACAGCACACATCGGGTTAATTACCCGATGTGTACTGCAGCTAAATGTGCACAGAGCAGGGAGCAGCGCACAATGCTTAGCGCTGGCTCCCTGCTCTCCTAGTTACAGCACACATGGGGTTAATTACCGATGTGTGCTGTAGCTACATGTGCACAGAGCAGGGAGCAGCGCACACCGCTTAGCGCTGGCTCCCTGCTCTCCTAACTACAGTACACATGGGGTTAATTACCGATGTGTACTCTGCTACACGTGCAAGAAGCAGGAGCCGGCACTGACAGTGAGAGCGGAGGAGGCTGGTAACGAAGGTAAATATCGGGTAACCAAGGACAGGGCTTCTTGGTTACCCGATGTTTACCGTGGTTACCAGTGTCCGCAGAAGCCGGCTCCTGCTGCCTGCACATTTAGTTGTTGCTGTCTCGCTGTCACACACAGCGATCTGTGCTTCACAGCGGGACAGCAACAACTAAAAAATGGCCCAGGACATTCAGCAACAACCAACGACCTCACAGCAGGGGCCAGGTTGTTGCTGGATGTCACACTAAAGGTACCGTCACACTAAGCAACTTACCAGCGATCCCAACAACGATAGGGATCGCTGGTAAGTTGCTAGGAGGTTGCTGGTGAGCTGTCACACTGCGACGCTCCAGCGATCCCATCAGCAACCTGACCTGGCAGGGATCGCTGGAGCGTAGCTACACGAGTTGCTGGTGAGCTCACCAGCAACCAGTGACCAGCCCCCAGCGCCGCGTGGAAGATGCTGCGCTTGGTAACTAAGGTAAATATCGGTAACCAACCGATATTTACCTTGGTTACCACCGCACGGAGGTACACGTGCAGAGAGCAGGGAGCAGCGCACACTGAGCGCTGGCTCCTTGCTCTCCTAGCTACAGCACACATCGGGTTAATTACCCGATGTGTGCTGCAGCTAAATGTGCACAGAGCAGGGAGCAGCGCACAATGCTTAGCGCTGGCTCCCTGCTCTCCTACTTACAGCACACATCGGGTTAATTACCCGATGTATGCTGCAGCTAAAATGTGCACAGAGCAGGGAGCAGCGCACAATGCTTAGCGCTGGCTCCCTGCTCTCCTACTTACAGCACACATGGGGTTAATTACCTGATGTGTGCTGCAGCTACATGTGCACAGAGCAGGGAGCAGTGCACACTGCTTAGCGCTGGCTCCCTGCTCTCCTACTTACAGCACACATCAGGTTAATTAACCCGATGTGTCCTGCAGCTAGCTACATGTGCACAGAGCAGAAGCCGGCAGCACAGGCAGTGAGAGCGGCGGAGGCTGGTATCGAAGGTAAATATCGGGTAACCAAGGACAGGGCTTCTTGGTTACCCGATGTTTACATTGGTTACCAGCCTCTGCAGAAGCCGGCTCCTGCTGCCTGCACATTTAGCTGTTGCTGTCTCGCTGTCACACACAGCGATCTGTGCTTCACAGCAGGACAGCAACAACTAAAAAATGGCCCAGGACATTCAGCAACAACCAACGACCTCACAGCAGGGGCCAGGTTGTTGCTGGATGTCACACACAGCAACATCGCTAGTAACATCGCTGTTACGTCACAAAAGTTGTTCGTTAGCAGCGATGTTGCTAGCGATGTTGCTTAGTGTGACGGGGCCTTTAGCAACATCACTAGCAACATCGCTGTTACGTCACAAAAGTTGTTCGATAGCAGCGATGTTGCTAGCAATGTTGCTTAGTGTGACGGGGCCTTAAGTGCTCATCCCATCTGCTTCATATCTAGGGCCCAGATTAGGGTCAGCCTAGGGCCAGGTATCCAGCTTGGCACATAGGTGCAGAACCTATCTAGTGCAGTGAGGGAATCCAGGGCCCAGATGTAGGCTTGGTCAGGGGTCACCGTCTCCTCCTTTCATACACACAGGGTCTCCCTTCTCTTTTGCCATATGCTGGGTACTTTCCTGTACCTAGCATGACACCATGTGGTAAAGAGTTCCCTGGGGAAGCAACAGGACCTACCATCTGAGTGGGGGTTGATAAAGACTCTAGAGAATAATGCAATCTGTTGGAGGTGCCATGGCGGTGCCATGGCCCAGGTCAATAGCCGCCCATTGTTTGCTGATCACTGAGCCAATGGATTGCAGCTTAGGTCGGCACTCTTCATACTATGCTTATCCAGCCTACAGTATAAACGGTCAACCTGGTGAAAGACCAAATGACTGCATTATGAAGCATTGAATCAAAATACATAGATAAAGTGGCACCTCAGGACCAGCATCTGATGTATTATAACCAAGGAAATTAAATAGTAAATTATTAAACATCATAGTAGCAGCCTCACCGGAGATCACGTCTGAAATGCGTAGATCGGAGGAGTTATGTTTTAATCCTTCTACCCCCTTTTTTTAACCATTATTGGAATAAAATGAAGTTTTAACTTTATTTCCAGTTTTTATGGACGTTCTTTGTGCTGGGGATCCACATTTTTTGATTATTACATTAGTAGTCTGGTGATTTAGTCCATGGAAGATCATGTATTAAACAAAAAAAGGCACCTGAGGAGCAGAATAAAGGATCATAAGGTCATAATAAGCAAATCGATTAGTAAACAATATGAATTTTCTAAAAAAAAAAAAAAAAGTAAGATCCTGATGATAATTTAGTTCATGAGGGAATGGTGCATCCAGCTGAAGGATCCAGTAATGTTCCTTGACAAGTAGAGCTTTGAACCAGTTGCTTCCTCTGGTCGGTTTATGTACCCGCTCTATACCTTTAACTAATTGCAAACTGATTTTGCCCTGGTGAATGTCTCTGAAATGTTTAGAGAAACTCGATGATGAACAGGTGATAATGGAAATGTCGAGTACAGCCGTGGAAACATGCTCAGCTATCCTGCTTTTAAGGTACACATAATGCATCCAATATAATCTTTATTACAGGTGGTACATGTGGCCATGTATATCACGTGTACTTGGACAATTTATGAGCGATTTTATAGGAAATGTTTTATTATTTTCTTTGTAAAATAATCTGTGTGGTATATGTACCTGCATAATTTACATTTATTGGCTCCACATCTGTAGGAACCTTTATATCTGAGCCATGACGTGAATTATTAGGTTTATTGGTAATATGTAAATTGGGAGCGATGTAGTTTCCAAGAGTTTTACTCTTACGTGTAGAGATAAGCGAACCTTTGAAGGCTTTGTTCGCCGAGCCTAACTGAACAAACACTACGTTCACCACCGAACTCTGAACCTATTTGAACCTTTAAGAACCCCATTGGATTCCGATGAGAGGTCAAACGTAAGGCAGAGAAAACACCTTTAGGGGGGGTCAAAAAGCTTTCCAAACAGCAAAAATACATTTTATAGTGCAGCACCACTGTTTTGGCATAGGCATTAGCTTCCTAGACTGTTGACATAAGAAATATAGAGGTGGATGAGAGACAGGTGTAGGGCTGGTGCTCCCATACCCTTGCCAGTACAGATAAGACACAACTTGGAGACCTATCTTGGAGTCTTGATATTTAAAAACATTTCAGGCAGACAGCATCACAGTGGCATCAATTGCGCCCCCCCCATTTCCCAATTGTGTGTTTGCAAAGCAGCATGATATTGTCCATGCAACACACAGCATGTGATATAGCATTTCCATTTTAAAAAGTGAGCACACAGCAATCGTGCCTTCTGCAGTAGTGCATCCAGTCCAGAATAGTGCCCTACAAATTTCTGCAAAACTAGGTTGAGCACGTGAGCCATGCAATGCACACGTGATGTTGCCAAAGCTAGGAAAGTATGGGGGCGCAGCGGGAGAAGGACAACACAGTTTGTCTACTTCATGACAAGCTGTGGCACTCCTTGCACAAGAAATATTACTTCAAAGACTACAGTAAGAATTCTGGCTGCACAAGCATACACACACCGCAAATCAGACACTCCAGGTTTATGAAGAGACATGCACCGCTTTCATGAATCAGAAGCATTTGATTCCAAAAATTGCCTTGATGAATCAAAGCCTTACGTTATTTTCAATTTTTTAATTCTGGCCAATTATGTGAAAATAAATTCATATTCTCAACCAACTAAACAAACAGAGAGTTATTCAAAATCCATTGACTCTGCCTTTCAGCAGGACAGTCAAGGGCAAGCGAGATGGTGATCAACGCATGGTCAGAGAAATGAATGCTCTAAATAGTTGCAGCTAGCAGGCCGTGGAGATCCCGGTGTTGAACGAAAAAATGGTCAAGGCGAGAATAGCTGTCATGGACCCATGAGTAGAATGAGTAGTCTTTGTCCGACCAATGGGTGTAATAACCACCAAGTGACCATCAACTGGTATTCAACAACCCCCGCTTGATGCGGCGCGTTACCTATTGCGGAAAACACAAAGCTCTCCTAGAATTATCCATATGGGGATCTAAGGTAAAATTGAAATCCCCTCCAATCACTAAGGTGCCCTCAGAGAATTAATCTATTATTTCAAGGAAACGTAAGAACGATGTGCACTGCCCTGTATTTGGCAAATAAATCGCCGCATATTTGTATACTTGAAAAGCAATGCGCCCCTTCACCATTAGTCTCCCTTCTCCCTCAGACCTTGACTCCAATGGCTCACACTGCAAAGAACCGGCTATCAATATGCTAGTCCCCCTGGATTTAGAGTCAGGGGAGGGGGAGTGGTACATTACCGGATATTTTGTGTCTGACAGCTTGTATGGTCTCCCCAAGCTGTAATGGGTCTCCTGAAAAAAGGCAATCTGTATACGGTTCCTCCACAAAAGATTCAGTAGGATTGAGCGCTTCTTGGGACTGTGAAACTCCCTCACATTCAAAGAGCCAATACGTAGCATGGAACGTTCCTTTTTCATCATGGATTAGCCTCGACCCCTGGAAAACAAACAAAAACAAGGGAAAAACAAGAGAGAGGGGGAAGGAGAGAAGAAAGAGGGAAAAAAAGGGGGAGGAGGAAGTGAAATGGAAAAAAGGAAGATGAGAGAAAGCTATAGGAAGAAGTGAAGTTCTAGTGGGGTGGGGGGAAAGTGCCCACCTCAAGAAGGGAGGAGTCAAAAGTAAGCAAGAAGCCCACAAGCGAGCACGAGAAAAGATACAGAAAAGACTACACAAGGTATAGAAAGCTCAAACAAAGCTCCCAGACCTTAGGACCAGCCCCGTGTCCTCAGGGTAGATAGAAATTTGAGGCAAGTATGGACCCACAGAGGAGCCCAAGTCCAAGCCTACCATCAAAAAGCCCAGAGTTCTCCCCCCAACAACACATAGGGGGGTAGCTAGTATCCCCCCTCTCTTCAACCACACAAATGATATAACATATGTAAAAGCAACGTCCTTAATATTTAACACTAAAAGCACCTGGGGAATAAACCTTATGTGTATACAGGCATATTCTGCAATATAGAATCCCAGTAGCCTCCTCTCTGGAACAACGCTCCAGGACCAGTCCCAGAAAGATTAGCAAGCCAGCCGTAGCCAGAATATGTCCTAGACCAAGCAAGGTCCAAGCACCAAGAGTCTCAAAATATCCTGGCAGGATCAACCCAGCCCATCCTCTAGAACAGAGGAGCTACCCCCTCTCCTCTTCTCTCTCTGCACAGCAGGGACCATGGGATCCCAGGCAAGCCAGTCTGGAATCGACATCTCAGAGATCCCCAGGAACGTACAGACCAGGAAGATCCGATGGCCTTTTCAGCATGTAGGCAGCATCTCCTTTGTAGACAATGAGATGAAAGAGGTGTCCCCAGCGATAGGAGGCACCCTCCTCCTTGACACAAAGCAGGAGCGGATGCAGTTGTCTTCTCATGTACAAGGTGTGGCTGGAGACGTAAGGGGACAGCGACACAGAAGCCTCATCCATCTCTAAAGGACCATGTGCCCAGGCCACCTGAAGGACCTGAAAGATCTGCTCCTTGTCCCCATAGTAATGAAGATGACATAGCACATCTCTCGTATTAGGGGATGCCCTGATATTCGGGTGAGCAACCCTGTGGATCCTGTCATAAAGGAAAGTGGCATCTAGAGGCCTGTCTGTGACCTTATTGAATATAGCAGGACATTGGATTGAAGGAGATCTGGTGACCAGACCTCAGAAAAACTCCTCAGCCCGATGTTTTTTCTCCTGCTTCTGTTCTCCTGGTTATCCAAGAGCAGGGCCATATCCCTGATGTGCCGGTTAGCTGATTCACAGTCCTTTTCCAGCCGCGCCATCCTGCCCTCAAGTGACTCCTGGGCCTGCTCAGTGGCTGTGATCCTGTCCTCCAGAACCCCCGTATCCTCCCTCACTAAGGATACTGCTATAAGCTGGACCTGCTCGATTCTTGAGACCACCTCCTCCAGATCTTTCTAGCTGGGGAGGGCCAGGATGAGCTCCCTCAAGGCCCAAATGTCCTGCATGTCAGAGGAGGACACCGCGCGCTCGCAGCTCCAGTTGGCGCCATCTTGCTTTTGCCTGTGCTGGAGGATAACACTGCTGGAGAGGAGAGGAATCTCGTAAGGCCCCCTGAGGGTCTCCTGCCAGACGCCAGGTCTGGTACCGGTGGTGGTCTCTTCTTTGGGGACATTGTTCTTCCATGTGACCGGAGGGGGAGAGGAGAAAACACTGCAGGCTTCGGAGCTCCGGCAACGTGCGTCCTCACTCCTCCATGACCAGGACCCGCTCCCCCCACCATTTAACACTTTTAATGTTTTAGTGCAAATGCTTTTTAATAGGAAAAACAAAATTACAGAAGTAGTACAGAATGTTACAGTTTAATGGATGTGCTTAAAATAACTAAAGCACCATTTTAGGTCAACATAAAATTTAGTTTAACAATATAAAGAATTATCCAGTACACTGATTCTGAAAGACTGTATTTAAAATAATTATTGGGATCAACGGGAGACAAAATATAATCTCTAATAGGTGAATGCCTGCAACACCCTCTGGTGTTTCAGAACACTTTTTTGACTTAAACAAATAGGCACATAGAAGATTGGCATGTTATAACTGTAAGCAAATTAGTACATTTCTAATTTCATTGTGAAATCTATGAAAGGTTGTAAAGGTCAAGTCATATATATGCAAATTACCTTTTGTAAGATTTTTCACATTTTTGGAAGAATTTTATATATTAGATGCGTAAACATAATTTAATCAGGTAAAATGTTATTACAGATGACTGGTATTTAAAAGTCATTTGTCTAGGGATGATAATATAATATGGCTGTCACGATTCCTCTGTTCAGTGTGTCTTGGACGCAATGAGTGACTGTTTGCTGTTTTGTGGATTCAGGGCATTCTTAGCTGTCAGTTTGGTGACATCTCAGCCGTCCAATCTGGTGCTGGGGCATGCTGAGCTGTTGGTGTGTTGAGTGAAAGCTCAGTCGTCCAATCTGATACTGGAAGGTGCTGGGTTTCCTCAGGTGTTCCCTGTTTCCTGTGATTGCCCAGCTATTTAGCTGGGCAGTGTAGCCAGTCATAGTGTGACGCCCTGGCAAAACCAGGTAGTCACAGAAGTGTACCAAACTCCATCATCCTTGGCAGTCCAACACAAAACCCACACCCAAGTACAACGCACAGCCATTAAAGCCTAGCCACCCCCTCATGACAATAGGGACACACTAGTGGGTGGGACCAGGCGGATGGGAGAGCCCACCTAGGGGTCCTGAGGTGTCAGGGGCGGGAACACAAAGGTTGAAGTTGGAGTTGGAATGGAGTGGAGAGTTGACGGTGGAACAGTGTGGAGTCAGGGGTTGGGGCCCCTGGACTACCGGACTAGGTGGCAGATGGCAAGCAGGACCATAGGATATGGAGATCCGGTCACGGGAGACCTTAAGTGGACCAGGGCAGGGTTGTAGCCCGCCGGTGCCGACAGTGGAAATCCGGTCCAGAGGCCGTGCACAGTCGGGGTACCTGGACCCTAGGACGAGGAAGGTTGCAAGCCCCTTGTTAATTAACCAGTCGGGGACAAGGTTTCAGGCTGTGTTCCACAGAAGCCCAGAGAGCGAAATGGAAACCCAATGCAGGGTATAGGGTGTCTGTCAGAACCCACAGAAATCCCAAGGGTAAAATTTCACGGGCCACAGCTCCCAAATATACACAGTACCGGGAGTGGACTTCCCCGTTCCAAGTGGAGTTGTCCCAGAAAAGATACAGACACTGAGTGCAAGAGGAAGGGACCCCTGTTTGCTACACCCGGGTGTGGGACCTGAATACACCCGCCAGAGGCGACCGGTCACTGGCAATTTGGTTTACCACTGGACTTTGTGTGTGATTCTTTGAACTGTGAGTACACCATTTACCCCCGGTCCAATCCGGCATGTCACCTCCAGCAGCCATTACTCTCGTGTACCTCCCCTACCCATGGAGGGGATCCCATTTTGCTGCCCCGCTCCATCAGCCCCAGGCGCGCCATCACCAGGCAGTGGCGGTGCTACCAAACTTCACCGCAACCCACGGGTGGTGTCACCGACAAATCAATCCCCTGTAAATACTCCCTTCCTACAGTTGTGAGGACGGATGGCCGTACGAGCCCGGGTCCAGTCACCACTCGAGCCGCAGTAACGAACCCGGATTTGAGCAGCCCCTGCAGCCGCAGCGGCCCCCGTCCGCAACAGTCACATTCTGCTCAGTGATGCTTTTTGGCCTAGTTTATCTGCACTCTGTATTACATCTTTTTACTAGTAGGTTTGGTGCAGAAATGTCTGCACCCAAATACTCAATGTGCACACATTGCCTTATCCGTTAATTCAGCATTGAATTAAATGGCTTCACCTAAGGGGAGGTCACTGAGTTCACTAGAGGTCAGTTCACCAACGGTCACAGCTGGGTTACCAAATCACATCTGTCATTAACCCCCTATATTAGCTTATATTACCCCAAATACCACTGCACCAGAGCAATCAAGATGAGCCAGGTAAAGTGCCATAATTGTCACATCTAATGGATGCAAAAAGTCCAGGGTGGCTGTGGGCTGCTATTTTTAAGCTAAGGGGCCCCAATAACCGTGGCCCGCTCTAGCCTGAGAATACCAGCCCTCAGCTATCTGCTTTAACTTGGCTGGGTATCAAAAATGGGGAGGTCTGCAAGTCGTTTTCTTAAATTTTTTATTTAAATGATTTTTAAAAAGTAGCATGGGGTCCGTCATGTTTTGATACAGAGCCAAGATAATGCAGACAGCTGTGGCTGCACCACTTTTTCAATTATTTATTTACTTTTACACTCCACACCCAATCATAGATGTTTGCAAGCCAGCAGTCTGCCTGAAACCAATCACAGACGCTGCCACAGAGGATGGGCTTGGCAACTAGTGAATATGTATGAGAGCTAATGAGCTGACCCACAAAATGTATTCCAGCTGTGCGGGAGATTCGGTAAATATTACTGTCCTGCTCTAATCCTCATTTTCCTTCCTTTTACAATCCTCGAGCCCTTAGAAAATAAGTATTTGATATACTGCCAATTTTGCAAGTGTTTTCTCACCTAGAAAGAATGGGGAGGTCCATAATTTTTATCGTAGGTACACTTCAACTGTAACAGATAGAATTTAAAAATATCCACAAAATTACATTGTATGATAATGAATTTGCATTTTATTGCATGACATAAGTATTTGATACAATAGAAAAACAGAACTTAATATTTAGTACAGAAACCTTTGTTTGCAATTACAGAGGTCAGATGTTTCCTGTAGTGCTTGACCAAGTTTGCAAACACTGCAACAGGAGTTTTGGCCCCATCCTCCATGCAGATCTTCTCCAGATCTTTCAGGGCTCCTGTCACTGGGCAACATTGAGTTTCATCTCCGTCCAAAGATTTTCTATTGGGTGTAGGTCTGAAAACTGGATAGGCCACTCCAGGACTTTGAAATGCATCTTACGGAGCCACTCCTTAGTTGCCCTGGATTTTGTGTTTTGGATCATTGTCATGCTGGAAGACACAGCCACGACCCATCTTCAATGCTTTTACTGACGGGAAGAGCTTGATGGCAAAAATCTTGCGAAACATGACCTCATCTATTCTCTCTTCAATACAGTGCAGTCGTCCTGTTCCCTTTGCAAAAAAGCACTCCCAAAGTCGGATGTTATCATGCCAATGCTTCACAATTATGATGATGTTCTTGGGGTTGTACTCATCCTTCTTCTTCCTACACGGCAAGTGAAGTTGATACCAAAAAGTTCTATTTTGGTTTAATCTGACCACATGACCTTCATGCATGCCTCCTTAGGATCATTCAGATGGTCATTGGTGAACTTCCAACGGGCCTAGACATGTACTGGGGTGAGCAGGAGGACATTGTGTGCCCTGCAGTATTTTTTTCCATGACAGCATAGTGTGTTACTATATTTAAGCCTGTAGTCCCAGCTGTCTTCAGGTCATTGGCCAAGTCCTCCTGTATAGTTCTGGGCTGAATCTTGCTCTTTCTCAGAATCATCCTTATCCTACAAGGCAAGATCTTGCATGGAATCCCAGAACGAGTGAGATTGACAGTCATCTTTTGTTTCTTCCATTTTTTTAATAATTGCGCAAACAGTTGTTGCCTTCTCACCAAGAAGCTATTGTCCTGTAGCCATCCCAGCCTTGTGCAGGTCTACAGTTTTGTCCCTGGTGTCCTTAGTCAGCTCTTTGGTCTTTGCCATGGCGGAGTGGGTGGAGTGGGATTAATTGAGTGTATGGAAAAGTGTCTTTTAGAGAAAACCACAATAAATAGAGTAATGAGGTAAGATATATATGAGAAACCACTAGAACAATACCTCTAAAAAAATATAACTTTATTTATAAAATTAAAAAGCGACATCATGTGTCTAAAATAACATATAGGACATAAACAGTGTGCTAGTTAAAGATCAGATGAAAAACAGGATGGTGTGAGGAAAAATCATGATAGATCAATAGCTAGATAAGGCTTAGAAGGGACTACATTAAATCCTCCACTTACCCTTCCTGTCAACGGAGGGTATCATTCTTTTTAGGATACCCCCCCCCGCTCCGGGTGGCTAAAAAGTATGATACCCTCCGTTGACAGGAAGGGTAAGTGGAGAATTTAATTTAGTCCCCTCTAAGCCTTATCTAGCTATCGATCTATCATGATTTTTCCTCACACCATCCTGTTTTTCATCTGATCTTTCACTAGCACACTGTTTATGTCCTATATGTTATTCTAGACACATGGTGTCGCTTTTTAATTTTATCAATAAAGTTATATTTTTTAGAGGTATTGTTCTAGTTGTTTCTCAAAAGTGTTTTTTATACAGGTAACGAGTTCAAACAGGTGCAATTAATAAAGGTAATGAGTGTAACAGGTCTGTGAGAGCCAGAATTCTTGCTGTTTGGTAGGTGATCAAATACTTATTTCATTCAATAAATTGCAAATTAATTATTTCAAAATCACACAATCTGATTTTCTGGATATTGTAGGGGATTCTGAAGTGTGCATATGATAAAAATTACAGACCTCTCCATCCTTTATACTGTAGGTGGGAAAACTTGCAAAATCGGCAAAGTATCAGATACTTATTTCCCCCACTCTGTGTGTGTATATATATATATATATATATATATATATATATATATTAGATATATTGCAGTCTCTCTTATTATATATATTACCACCCCTTATTACAGCTGCCCTTTGCATGTGTGGCGCCCCTGACCTGGTCAGGCACCACTGAGTACTGCAACCATGCTGGGACAGTACTTCCAGGTAATCCTAAGGGCCAGAATGAGGTGTGTACGCACAGACACATAGCAACCGGGTCTCCCACACCTTTAGAGGAGACCCTTGGGTAGTCTCTGGAGAGGGCTAGCTTTCAAATCTTTTCAAGAGGTGGAGCGGAGGGGCTGGGAGCTAAAGTGCAGAGGTTGTAAGGAAAGAGAGGAGAACCAGTCTGGTAGTGGAGCGCGGCAGTCGCGAGGCGGACACGCGCGCTCACACTAGTCAGACCCTGCGCGGTGTAGTGACAGATGGCGGGGGAGAACGGTCACCGAGGAGTCAGAGAAAGAGGTGCTCCTGGTGACTAGGCACGTATGGGGACAGGTCCCTAGAGCAGACTCCAGTTTAACTATCTGTTAATCCTGCCGGTGAGGGGAATTACAAGTACCTCACCAACCACACAGAGTCAGAGCCTCAGCAGCAACGCAGGGACCCATAAGGAGACAGAGCTTGAAGCCATCTCACCTGGTCCACGCTGAAAAGGCAGTTGCGACTCCCTGGATAGACTCCCACGGTACTTCACGTCAGGGGGTTATCCGAACACAGAAGTGCTAGGAAGGCGAGCTAACTGGTCACCCTCAGACTAGCCCGAAAGAGCCCCTGGTCCTACCTAGTTACTCACAGCAACGCCCGGGTCAGCTCACAGCAACAACATCTGAGTGAGTGAAAACGAGTTAAAAGACTTTTGGACTCCGCTTGTATTATTCCGGGACCTGTTACCTTACACACCTGAGCCCCTGGGGCCTGCCTCACTCACGGGAGGCTACAATATCTGACTGCAGATTCCATCAGCCCTAAACGCTCATAAAACCTGCAGTGGCGGTCATCCATATCCCTGACCGCAAGCCCTTAGTGGCGTCACGACTTACACAAAACTAACAGTACCTGTTGCCATACAGAAGAAGCCGTGTGACGTCCTTGAAGAGGATCAGCATCCCTTGGGCGACACATCTTCTCTTTTTGGTGTCACGAACAGGATCCAGGACTAGACCCGTTCAGGCGGGCGACAGTGTGCCTTGGTGGTCCGATTGAAAAATTTGAACCGCCGCCATTTTAGCCATCGCTGAAAGTGCGTCATCAAAAAGCTGCAGCTCGCGCAGGAGAAAGTAACCGCCCACGGAGAGGAGTGTCTGTCCGAGGATCCCCAGAGCGCTCTGACCCCGTGAGAATGGGAGGGCTAATCTGTCCCCGGACTGCTGGGACGTCCCCAGTCCTGTGGGAGGAGAAACAAAAACTAAACTAGACCAGAAGCTGATGAGCAAAGGAATGAGCAAGATGGCGTCAGCAGAGGGTGATCAGAAGGAGCAGGCCTGGTTCAGGCCCATGACGGCAGTGGAGCTTGAAGTGGAGGTGGAAAGAATTGCTGACCGCATGGAGGAGCAGTGGAAATGGGAAGTAGCTGCCTGGAGGCATGGAATGCTGAGGGCGATCCAAAACCTGCGGCTGTCTGTGCAACACAGCAACAACATCTGAGTGAGTAAAAACGAGTTAAAAGACTTTTGGACTCCGCTTGTATTATTCTGGGACCTGCTACCTTACACACCTAAGCCCCTGGGGCCTGCCTCACTCACGGGAGGCTACAACATCTGACTGCAGACTCCATCAGCCCCAGACGCTCATAAAACCTGCAGTGGCGGTCATCCATATCCCTGACTGCAAGCCGTGAGTGGCGTCACGACTTACACAAAACTAACAGTACCTGTTGCCATACAGAAGAAGCCCTGTGGCGTCCTTGAAGAGGATCAGCATCTCTTTGGCGACACACATGCAGCAGCACACCATCAATATTGGATCCAGTTACTTTTGTTATTCATAGAGCTCTTTCTTCATTTATTTAATGGTATCCTCTATTGTAATATACTAAATTAAATGAGTTGTGATGGAATATGGGAAAGCTTTTTTTTATAATGGAAGAGGCTATTGGACTGGTCTTCTGGTTAGATGTTGCTCCATCTGCATTTATTTTACATCTAACAATAAAGGATTATTTCATAGAGAAGACACTGTGAATTACAAAAAAAATGAGAATACGCTATGTAAAGCCCCCTTTACATCTGCACATAAAAAATGCACATGTTCCATTTTATCCATTCATGTTGCCATCCGTGTGTTTGTGTGTGTCATCCATGTGACATTCAGGTGTACCCTCCATGTGACACGTACCAGAAAAAAACACATGACACTGAAATTAATGCTTTTCATATGTTAAAGATGTACAAAGAAAAATGATAGATACATTTTCCATCTATTAACAAGTCCCTGATGTCATCGCTCATCAGAGTAGCAGGGTCTCGCAGAGCACATTGTGAGCCGGAGGTGGCTGCAGCTAAAAGCCTATGAAGCCTTTTTCTGATGCCACATTCTGATGCTCCATAGTCTTTTATCTACGTAATTCAGGAATGCCATGGGAACTGCTGGACAACGTCAGACCTAGAAACTTTCCTTTAGCATAATTTGGCCAAGGAGTGACAGTCTATTGTTTTTATCGCTCTCTTTTTATGTCTTTTGTGTTTGTGGACTACATCGGATTCAATAGACTACATAAAAATCCCTGAACTACAACGGACCTGCATGAATTTTTTATAAATTGGTGAACCAGAGAAAAAATAAGTGTTTTTTTCAAACAAACTTTTTTGCGTGGTTGTTTTTTACTTTTTATTTACTGGGTTAGTAATGGGGGTGTCTGGTAGACACTTCTCCATTACTAACACCAGGGCTTGATCCAAGATGACACTACACAGCTGACATCAACCTTAAAAAACATTACCCTGATCGCCCTGCACCAGGGCAATCAGAAAGAGCCAAGGCAAAGCATAACAATTGGTACATGTAATGTGATGGGCCACTTCTGAGGCAGCTAAGGGCTGGTATTTTTAAGCTGAAAAGGGCCCAATAACCATGGACTTTCCCAGCCTGGTAATATTAGCCCACTGTTTTTTTCTTTACCTTGGGGGGACCTCAAGGGTTTTGTTTTTTTAATGATTTATTTATTTGGTTAATAGCTATGAAATCTATACAGATATCTATGTATTATCTATTTATCATCTATCTCTCTATCTTTCATGTTTGCACATCTTTAACGTGTCAAAATGTTTAATTTCTTGAAGGCATTTAATTTTGGTCTATGTCACGTTGACTGCACACGGATGTCATCCGTGTGCTGTACATGTTTTTCTTGGATCCATAGACTTTTGTTGACCCTTTTCATCGGTGCTAATGGTTAAAAAACAGACATGTCTCTGTGGATGACATGGACACGTGTAGATCACATGAATACACAGTCCATGTGAAAACACGGAGGTGTTAAGATCAACAGAGATTTTAATGAGTAGGCGTGTAAACGTTTCTCTAGTATGTGTGAGAATGGACACAACACATACTGGAAACACTGATATGTAAAGTGGGCCTAAAAAAGGTTCTGTGCATAAGAGAAAATACAATGTAACTGTGATGATGCTGTAAATAAAAGGGGAAGCTATATAATAAGGAATGGCACCATTCATAACTAGAGATGATGCTGCATAATAAGGAATTGTATTACATACAGTATATCATAAAAGTGAGTATAAATTTGGTGTGCTCCTTAAATAAGTCAACACATAGCCAATAATGTATAAACGCCTTTCAACAAAAATGTGTACACCCTGTAGTGAAAATGTCCAAACTGTGCCCAATTAGCCATTTTCTGTCCCCCATGTCATGTGACCCATTAGTGTTACACGGTCTCAGGTGTGAATGGGGAGCAGGTCTGTCAAATTAGGTGTTATCTCAAACAGTCTCTCATACAGCTCACTGTAAGTTCAACATGGAAAATAATTCTCTGAGAATCTGAAGAAAAAGAATTGCTGCTTTTCATAAAGATGGTCTATGCCCGTGATGGCCAACCTTTTGAGCTTAGTGTGTCCAACTCGGGTGGTGTGTCACTTCTTAAAAAATCCATAATTTTGTGATATTTGTAGCTCTAATAACAAAAAGTTATCTAATAATGACTGCTGGGGGGAGAGGAGGTAATTAACATCTCCTCTCCCCCTCCCCCCAGCAGTCATGTCCGCTGTAGTAATGTGCGCATCCTTGTCCCCCATTGTATTGTGTCCATCTTTGTCCCCCGTAGTAATGTGCCCATCCTTCTACCCTGTAGTAATGTGCCCATCCTTGTCCCCTGTAGTAATGTGCCCATATTGTCTCCTATAGTAATGTGCCCATCTTGTCCCCTATAGTAATGAGCCCATCCTTGTCCCCTGTAGTAATGTACCCATCATTGTCACCATCCTGTAGTAATGTGCCCCTCCCGTCTCCTGTAGTAATGTGGCCATCTTATCCCCTGTAGTAATGTGCCCATCCTTGTCCCCGTCCTGTAGTAATGTGCCCATCCTTGT